>NC_091564.1:12797686-12800186 GCF_042767895.1 Penaeus vannamei | reverse complement strand
AACAATAGCAATAGCAATACCAATGATAATAGTATTAGTAATGATAGCGATGATAATGAAAGTGATAATGATAATGTTATCATTATTAATATCATCATAATTACCGCCATCATCGTTATCCCTATTATCGATATCATCATCATGACCACTATTATCACTAGTATCATCATCATAATGATAATGATAATACTAGTGATAATAGTGGTCATGATAATGATATCGATAATAGTGATAACGATGATGGCGGTAATTATGATGATATTAATAATGATAACAATAATCATCATGATGATAATGGTGATAATAGTTATGATAACAATAAATATAATGCATACTAAAAGTACTCAGAGAGCGCATGATAATGATAATAATGATAATGATAGCAATTATAATATTAATGTTAGTAGTACTAGTAACAACAACAATAAGGGTCACGATGATAATAATTATCATAATAATGGTAATGATATTGATAATAATAATAATGATAACAATGATAGTAACAATGATAATAATGATAGAAATGAGAATGATGGCTATAGTAATGCTAATAAGAACAATAATGATAATAGTAATAATAATGATAAGGATAATTATAAAGTCTTGGTAAAAGCAAAAACAGTAGTAATAATAATAGCAGTAATAATGATAATGATAACGGTAATAATGATAATGATAATAATAATCAATAACATAATAATGATAATGGTAAGGATATTAAAGCTAAAAACAATAATAATTATCATCATCATAATATTAAAAACAATGAAAATGATGATGATGATAAGGATAACGATTATAATAAAATTTATGATAATAATGATGATAACAATGATTACATAATGGTATTGATAGCAGTAATAATAGCAATGACACGGAAAATAATCGCAATTATGATAATGATTTTAGGAGTGATAGTACTACTGCGAATATTAGAAATGAGTAGAAAAATTGATAATAATGATAATAGTTTCAAAAATGATGATGATGACGATAATGATGATAATGTTGATAATAATGAAAATGAGGATGATAATAACAGTAACTGTAATAATGGCAGTAGTAATAAAAAATGATAATAACAATAACAATGATGATGAAGATAACGATAATAATAGTAACAATAATAATGATAATAATAATGATAATGTGACAATAACAACGTTTAACTTTTTTTCTTTCTCTTTCTTTTTTCGTTGTTGTTAGCAAACGTATTTACAGATATCTCAAAATTTGCCAACCGACATGTCAAAAGCAAAGATGGTGGATTGTCGGTCGATTCTTCCCTTCCTCTCTTTCATTTGCCTTGCTTTCTATGTCTGTTCCTCCTTCTCTTTCTTTTCCTCCTATTCCTCTTCTTTCTTCCCTTCTTTTCTGGGCCTCCTCTTCCTTTTTCCTCTTGCTTTTTCTCACCCTTTTCCTATTCCTTCTCCATCCTCTCCTCCTATCCTCCTCCCTGTTCTTCTCATCCTACCCCTCCTGATCTTTCTCTCTCTCCTCTCCCACTTCTTCTTCTCCTCCTACACTCCCCATCCTCCTCATCCTGCTGTCTTCCTCTTCTCTCCCACTTCTTCTTCTCCTCCTATCCTCCTCCCTCCTCCCTCTTCTCCTCCTCCCCCTCCCCCTTCTCCACCTCCTCTTTCCCTCTCCTCCTCCTCCTGCTCTTTCTCCCTCTTCTCTCCTACTCCTTCTCCTCCTTCCCTCTTTTCTTCTTCTTCTCCCTCCTCTCTCCACACTCGAAGTATAGGTTCTCCTCTTCTTCACCCCCTTTCTTCGTCTATACTCGAGGCACGCGTGTACACATTGTTGACAGAAGTTGCACTAGACTCGGGTTCCTTAATCGACCTTTCTCTCTAATTCCCATACTTCGATTTTTTTGTACTAGACCACACGATTTTATTTTATTTTTTTATTCTTGTTCTCCACTCTTTATGTCTCTGTCCATGCCTCTTCAATCTCTTACAATTTTTTGAAAATTTATTATCTTCATCCAGTTTTCTAACCCCTTTCTGTTCCTTTTTTTCTTCCTGTTCCTCCCCCTCTCCCATCTCCGCCTTCCTCCCCATGTTTCCTTCTTATTTCTGGCTGTCTTCGGCATCTGCTTGTACTCATCTACTGCTTATCCCACTTCTTTCAAGCTCTCGCAAATTAGGTCTTGCCTTTTTTCCCCAAACCACTTTCTGGCTTGACTTATTAATGAATTGGCTGATGGATATTGTATAGAGAAAAAAATAATTTGTTTTCATTTTCTGCGAGTGGGTAAAAATGGATCTGAGTTTGGATACGTAATTAATTTAAGGCAATTAGAGGCATGTATATAAGTTGGTGGTATATTTACATCCATGTCTGCCTCAATACATGCAGAAAGACAGGCAAATAGATTTAACTATATACCTACTATACCCATACATATATATATATACATATATATATATATATATATATATATATATATATATATATATATATATATATATATATATATATATATATATATATA
>NC_091564.1:12791309-12797186 GCF_042767895.1 Penaeus vannamei | reverse complement strand
ATATAAATATATAAATATATATATGTGTACACACACACACACACACACACACACACACATACACACACACACACACATATATATATATATATATATACATATATATATGTATATATATATATATATATATATATATATATATATATATATATACATATGTATATATATATATATATATATATATATATATATAAATATATATATATATATATATATATATATGTATATGTGTATATATATATATATATATATATATATATATATATATATATATATATATATATATATATGTACATGTATATATATATATGCATATATATATATATATATATATATATATATATGCATATATATATATATATATATATATATATATATATATATATATATATATATATATATATAAATGTATATGTATATATATATATATATATATATATATATATATATATATATATATATGTATGAATTTATATATATACATATATATAGATATATATATAAATATATATATATATATATATATATATATATATATATATGTATCTATATATATATGTATATATATATATATATATATATATATACATATATATATAAATATATATATATACAGATATATATATATATATATATATATACATATACATGTATATGTACATTTATATATATACATATGCATATATATGTATATATATATATATATATATATATGTATATATATAATATATATATATATATATATATATATATATATATATATATATATATATATATATATATATATATATATATATATATATATATATATATATGCATATATATGTACATGTGCGTGTGGTATCTTACGAAATACCTAAATCCTTAATCCCTCATCACAGGGGAGCCTCCGAAAGCCTCGCCATAAATCCCTCGGGAACTGACCAATAAATTTGTCACAACTAATTTGCGTAATTCGAATGCAGATGACTTTAATTCCCTCCGTAATAAAGTCATAAATGTAATACAGCGTTTCACGTCATTCAGTCAACAGCTGCCTGCGTCTCTTTTCATGGCACGTTTTTAATTTTTGTTTACGGTTAAAGTCACTCGTTTCGCTTTTCCCTCTTTCCTTCCTTTTTTAGAATATTTAAACTCAATAAACTCAATTTAAACAGAAATATAGCTCTTAAAGAGGTATAGAATTTGAAAGAGAAAATATGACTTTTTCGTTTTTTTTTTAATTAATTAATTAATTTTTTTTTTACCTTTGCACCAATCTATTCAAATTTCCAAGAAGCTGCTGAATCCAAACATACTTTTTATCATCAGATATTAAAACAGAAATGTGATTCATAAAGACAAAATTTAAAACAGAAAATATGATTTTTTCTGTTTTTCGTTCTTTTTACATTTACACCATTTCCATATAAATTTCCAAGAAGCTGCTGAATCCAAAAATACATTTTTAATGATCAGATATTAAAACAAAAATGTGACTCTTAAAGACGTATAAAATATCAAATAGAAAATATGACTTTTTCTATTTTGCTTTTTCTATTTACCTTTACACCATTTCTATATAAATTTCCAAGAATCTGCACAATCCAAACACATTTTTTTTTAAATAATCAGATAATTACATTTTTTTTTCCTTTGCAAGACATCCTCCCCTCCCCTCCTCCCCTCCCCTCCCCTCCTCCCCTCCCCTCCTCACACCCATCCATTGACCTCACTTCGACCTCCCGAGCCGGCCTCTCATTCCCTCCAAACACCCGCGCGTTTGCATTGAACACTCGCGAGCCAACTTAAGCGAGTGGAAAGGCAAACAGTTTCCGTCTGAGGTCAGAGCAGGTCGTCATGGCTTATGGTTGACTTGTGTGTTTTTTTATGCGTGTGTTAGCGAGAGAGGGACAGGGGAGGGAGAGAGGGAGGGAGGGAGAGAGGGAGGGTGGGAGGGAGGGAGAGGAGGGAGGGAGGGGAGAGAGGGAGGGAGGGAGGGGTGGGAGAGAGGAGGGTGGGAGAGATAGATAGATAGAGAGAGAGAGAGAGAGAGGGAGAGAGAGAGAGAGAGAGAGAGAGAGAGAGAGAGAGAGAGAGAGAGAGAGAGAGAGAGAGAGAGAGAGAGAGAGAGAGAGAGAGAGACAGAGAGAAAAGAGAGAGAGAGAGAGGAGGGGGGCGGAGAGAGGGAGAAGGAGAGAGAGGAGAGAGAGAGAGAGAGCGAAAGAGATAGATACATAAAGAGAGAGAGATAGAGACAGAGAGAGAGAAAGAGAGAAAGACACATAGAAAGAGAAAGAGAGAGAGAGAGAGAGAGAGACAAAGCTGAGTCAGGAAAACACACGTGTAAAGAGACGCAACAAGGAAGAAAAGAAAGAGAGAGAACCACGGCAACAGAACAGAAGCCAAAATTCCAAGCAAAGGTATCCCCATTTCACTCCCTCCCCTACTCCCTACTCGCTCCCTTCCCCTCTTCCTCCCTCCCCTCCCCCCACCCATCCATAGCCTCAACACCCTCCCCCCCACCACCCATAGCCTCCCCCTCCACCTCCTCCCCCATACAACCCCCCCCCCTCCCTCCCTCTCGAGTAAAAGCGACAATAGGTTCGTGTTTTGCTTATCGCTCTCCGGGGACGCCGACGGCCCGCGACGGAGGACACAGTGCCGGTCGTCAGCGCTTTCCGGTGACAGCGAGGGACACTTTCCGGAAGGAAGGGAGAGGGAGGGAGAGGTAGGTAAGGCGAGAGGGAGGGGGGAGGGTAAGGCGAGAGTGAAGGGGGAGGAAGGTAAGGCGAGAGGGAGGGGGAGGGTGAGGAAGGTAAGGGAAAGAAGGAGGGGGGGTAAGTAAGGCGAGAGTGAGGGGGGATAGGCAAGAGGGAGGGGGGGTAAGGCGAGAAGGAGGGGGAGGAAGGTAAGGTTAAGCGGAGAGTGAAGGGGGGTAAGTAGGCGAGAGGGGAGGGGGAGGAAGGTAAGGCGAGAGAGGGAGGGGGAGGAAGTTAAGGCGAGAGAGGGAGGGGGAGGAAGGTAAGGCGAGAGGGAGGGGGGGAGGAAGGTAAGGCGAGAGAGGGAGGGGGAGGAAGGTAAGGCGAGAGGGAGGGGGAGGAAGGTAAGGCTGAGGGAGGGGGAGGAAGGGGTAAGGGAAGAAGGAGAGGGGGGGGTAAGGGCGAGAAGGAGGGGGAGGCAAGGTAAGGCGAGGGAGGGAGGGAGGGGGGAGATAGAGCGAGAGGAGGGTGAGGAAGAGTAAGGCGAGAGGGAGGGGGAGGAAGGTAAAGCGGGAGAGGGAGGGGGAGGGAAGGTAAGGGAAGAAGGAGGGGGAGGAAGGTAAGGCAAGGAGAGACACTTTCCGGAAGGAAGGAGAGGGAGGGTGAGGAAGGTAAGGCGAAAGGGAGGGGGAGGAAGGTAAGGAAGCAGAGAGGGGGGGGAAGAAAGGTAAGGGCGAGAGGGAGGGGGGAGATGAGGCGAGAGAAGGAGGGAGGGTGAGGAAGGTGAAAGCAGAGAGGGAGGAGGGAGGAAGGGTAAGGGAAGAAAGGAGGGGGAGGAAGGTAAGGGAAGAAGGAGGGGAGGAGGAAGGTAAGGCGAGAGAGACACTTTCCGGAAGGGGAAGGGAGAGGAGAGGGAGGTAGGTGGTGGGTAAGGCGAGAGGGAGGGGAGGAAGGTAAGGGCGAGAGGGAGGGGGGTAAGGCGAGGAGGGAGGGGAGGAAGAGTAAGGCATGAGAAGGAGGGGGAGGGAAGGTAAGGGCGAGAGAGGGGGGGAGGAAGGTATAGGGCGAAGAGTGAGGGGGGGGGGTAAGGCGAGAAGGAGGGGGAGGAAGGTAAGGGGCGAGAAGGGAGGGGGAGGAAGGTATAAGGCGAGAGGGAGGTGGGGAGGGAAGGTAAGGCGAGAAGGGAGGGGGAGGAAGGTAAGAGCGAGAGGGAGGGGGGTAAGGCAAAGAAGGGAGGGGGAGGAAGGTGGAAAAGGCAGAGAGGGAGGGGGGAAGGGTAAGGAAGAAGGAGGGGGAGGGAAGGTAAGGGAAGAAGGAGGGGGAGGAAGGTAAAGGCGAGAGTGAGGGGGGATAGGCAAAGAGGGAGGGGGAGGAAGGTAAGGCGAGAGTTAGGGGGGGTGGGCGAAGGAGAGGGAGGGGGAGTGGGGTAAGGTGAGAAGGGGAGGGGGGAGGTAAAGGTAAGGCGATGAGGGAGGAGAGGTTGAAGGTAAGGGAAGGAAGGGAGGGGGAGGAAGGTAAAAAGCGAGAGGGGAGGGGAGGAAAGGGTAAGGCGAGAGGGAGGGGAAGGAAGGTAAGGAGCGAGAAAGAAGGGAGGGGAAGGTAAGGCGAGAGCGATAAGAGGGGGGGGGGAGTAGACGGCGAAATTCAGAAAGAAGGAGGGGAGAAGGAGGGGAAGAAGGAGGCATATGGAAGGGGGGAGAGGGCAGTGAAGGGAAGGAAGGAGGATAGAGGGAGGGGAGGAAGGTAAGGCAAGAGGGAGGGAGGGAAGGTAAGGGCGATCGAGAGGTTGAACGAGGGAGGGAGAAGGTAGATGGAAGGGAGGGCGAGAGAGGGAGAGAGGGAGGAGGCCTGTGGAAGGGGTATGAAGGAGAAGGAGAATGAAGGAAGGAGGAGAGAGGTAGAAGGAAGGAAGGAGGAGAGAGAGAGAAGGAGGGAGGGAGGGGAAAGCAGGATGGGAAGTGAGGGAGGCATCATCATCATTATTATCATTATAACCATTATTACTGCTGTCATTGTTATTGTTAAGATCGTTTTCTTATTGTGACCATTATTATCATAAGAGTAATTTCCATTATCCTTATTACTATTATTCTTATTGTTAATTCTGATGTTTTGTTAGTGTTGTTATCCTGGATATTATAAGTAAAAGTATTAGAAGTAGTTGTAGTAGAAGTTGCAGTAGTAGTAGAAGTAATACTAAACGTAGTAGTAGAAGTAGAAGTTATAATAGTAATAGTAGTAGTATAATTGGTAGATAAGTAGTAATAGTAGTTGTAGTAGTAGTAGTAATAGTAGTAGTAGAGTAGTCGTCTTCGACGTAGCAGTAGTAGTCCTAGTAGTAGTGGCAGCAGCAGCAGCAGTAGAAACTGTAATTGTTATAATAGTAGCAGTAATTGCAGCAGGTATAGTAGTGGTTGCAAAAGCAGTAGCAGTAGTAATAGTATCAGCATCATCATTGTTAAAGAAGGAATTATCTTGGCTATCATTCTCATTGTTTATTATTATCATCATTGTTATTATTATAATTATTATATTTTTTATCATTATTATTTCTATTATTATTATCATTATTAATAATATTAATATCATTATTATTATCATTGTTATTATTATTCTTAGAATTGTTATTATAATCATTATCATTATCATTATTATCATAATTATCATTTATATATGTGTGAATATATCAATGATAAACGAAGGAGAGGCAGGAAGGAAGGAAGAGGCAGAGAAGGAGAAACGAATGAGTGAATAAATAGTAGGGAGAGGAAGAAGGATAGATGCAGGTGGAGGAGAGAGAGGTAGAGGAAGAAGGAGAGGAGGGAAGTAAGAGGAGGTGCAGGAGCAAGAGGAAGACGCATAACTGAAAGGGGAAAAAATTATAATTATACTGATGATAATAACAGATATTATCATTATTACAGTGATGATGATCAATAGCAATAATAACAACGATGATAACAGTAAAGATAATAATGATAAGGATGTTGATACTACTAATAATGATAATGATAACTGAAATAATAATGTGTAATAATAACTATGATAACAATGATCAATAATAATAATAATAACAATAATAATAATAATAATAATAATAATAATAATAATAATGATAATAATAATAGCTACAATAAGAGAGTAGAGAGAAGGAGAAGGAGGAAGAGGAGGAACAAGATGAGGAGGGCGAGAAGTA
>NC_091564.1:12753809-12756309 GCF_042767895.1 Penaeus vannamei | reverse complement strand
CAATTCTAGATGCTATAAAATGACTCATTTATACACGTGTTGTGGAGGAAGAGGTATGTGTGTATTGCGGAAAATGGTGTGTGTTTCTTTTGCTACAGACGTGCACGGTATGTAACATGTTACTGGTTATAGGGAGTTTTATGTACGTGTTTGTATTGAGTTTTTTTTCTATCTGTTTCTTCCTGTTATTCTTATCCGATTTATTTCCTAACTCCTCTTAATTATTCTTTTCTCTTTTCTCTCCCTCACTACTTTCGTTTCTTCTTTCCCCTTTTCCGTACATGTATGAGTTAAAGGTTTGAGTTAAATAACATGTTCTTGGTTAGGGAATTTTGCGTACATTTTCGTACTGAGGGTGATCTATGGGTACATGTGCGAGTTAAAGTTATAAGTTAAAAGGTCGTTGGAATGAAATAAACAAAACCAAATCTGCAAAAAAAAATAATAATAATAATAAATAAAAAAAAATAAAACAATATGCCGTATATCCATCTTTTCTATCTGTGTTTGTAACCCCCACCCCACCCCCCACCCCCACTCCCCCCAAAAAAATCAGCCCCCTTGCCGGAAAAATCAAAAGAATATATATTCAGTTCAGCTTAAGACGTTCGTATCTTTAAGGCCTCCTCGCAGGACACTTAACCCGAAAGGTTAAAGGGGCTGAAAAGGGAATCTCAGAAGGAAGGGACCTCGGAGTGGGAGAAAGGATGCTGGGGATGGGAAAGGAGTAGGAGTAGGAGTCTTATCCTTCACTCTTTTGATGCAACTGTGTCAGCCTTTTGATAAAGATATGGATTGTAGCCATTTTTTTTCTCTCTCTATCTTGTCTATCTTTATTACTTAATCTTTCTATGTCTATCTATCTATCTATCTGCCTGTCTATCTATCTAATTACCTATCAACTTCTCTCTCTCTCTCTCTCTCTCTCTCTCTCTCTCTCTCTCTCTCTCTCTTTCTTAATCACTCTTTCTTTCTCTCTCTCTCTCCTTTCCTCTCTCTCCCTTAATCACTCTTTCTCTATCTATCTACCTATCTGTCTGCCTGTCTATCTAATCAACTTATCTATCTCACTCTTTTGGGCCCGTTAAGCGTCTCTTTATCTGCTTCTTCCTGTTATTCCCATCCGATTTATTTTATTTCTTTTCTCTTTTCTCTCCCTCATTACTTTCATTTCTTCTTCCCCCTCCTGAATCCCCTCTCCCCATTCCCTCTCCTTCTATCTCTCTACATTTTCTCCCCTCCTGCTCTCCTCTTCTCTCTCTCATTCCCCTTCTCAGTGATCTCCGTCTCTCCGTCTCTTCTTTTCCCCCAGCCGTTTCTCCTCTTACCTCTCTCTCCACCTCTTCTCTACTGTTCTCTCCCTTTCCATCTCTCCCTTCTCCCTGCCAACTGTCTCTCCTTTCTCCCCTTCTCACTGTTCTCCCTCCCTCCATCTCTCCCTTCTTCCTCCTTCTCCCTGCCAACTGTCTCTCCCTTCTTCCCTCCTCTCACTGTTCTCCCTCTCTCCATCTCTCCCTTCCTCTCCTTCTCCCTTTCAGCTGTCTCACCCCCTCCCCTCCTCTTCATTTTCTCCCCTCCTCCTCTTTCCATCTCTCCCTCCTCTCCTTCTCCTTTCCAGCTATCTTTCCCCCTCTTCTCTCTCTCTCTCCTTCCTTCTCTCACTGCCATTTCTCTTTCCATCTCTCCTCCTCTCCTTCTCCTTTCCAGCTGTCTCTCCCCCTCTTCTTTCTCTTTCCTCCTTCCTTCTCTCACTGTCCTTTCTCTTTCCATCTCTCCCCTCCTCTCCTTCACCCCCTCACTGTTCTCCCTCTCTCCATCTCTCCCCTCCTCTCCTTCTCCTTTCCAGCTGTCTCTCCCCCCTCTTCTCTCTCTCTCCCCTTCCTTCTCTCACTGTCTTTTCTCTCTCTCTCCCCCTTCCTTCTCTCAATATCTTTTCTCTTTCCATCTCTCCCTTCCTCTCCTTCACCTCCCCCCCCCCCTCAGCTGTCCTCCCTCCCTTCCATAGACCAGCTGTTCCGATTATACCCAGCTGAGGCATCCTTCAAAGGGTTTCCTTGAGGCGGGGAGACTAAAGTGAACCAGATTTCTTCCAAGAGGTCCCAGATCGAGGCTCCTTGAAGTGCCGCGATCCTCTTGGGAGAAAGATCGAAGGAGTAGGTGTGGGTCTCAGGTTTCCGGGAGCTACTATCTGTCTGTCTGTCTTTCTTTCTGTCTGTCTGCCTGTGATTCAGTGTGTCTGTCCGTGTGTACCTTTGTCAGTTTGTCCCGTCTGTTTGTCTGTCCGTTCGTCTGTCTATCTATCCCTGTCCTTTCTATCTATCTGTCTGTATGCTTGTCTGTCTTTTACTGTCTATCAGTATCTATCTACTTGTTTATAACTAGGCATTATTTCTGTTTAGCTTTCCTTTTATTTATATATTTATCTCTATTACTACCTGTGTATTTATCTATGTATGTTTGTATCTGATTCTGCAATATTATTTACCTATGATCTATGTCT
>NC_091564.1:12737438-12743309 GCF_042767895.1 Penaeus vannamei | reverse complement strand
ACATAGTCCCTCTTTGTCCCTTTTACCATTCTTCCTCTCTCTGTCATACATTTCTCTTCTCTACTCTTTTTATCACTCTTTCCTTCTTGAAACAAAAACAATACTATTTTCTTTCTTTATAATTTTCTCAACACCCCCTTCCTCTATTCTCTTTCCTCTTAAGCCCCTCCCCTTTTGCCCCCCCTTCCCTTCCCCCTACCACCCTGTCTGTCATATGAGTCCCTTGCCCTGTTTCCCCTCCTTGGGTAATCTCCCTTCCTTTGCCTCCTATCTTCTCCCTTACACTTTATGCCTTTTCCCTTTTTTCTTTCTCCCTCTCCCCCTTTCCCTTGGATCCCCTCCTTCCCTTTCTCTTCTTTTTTTTACCTCCCTTGACCTAACTCTTCCCTCTCTCGTTTCCCTTCCCTCTCTCCCTTTCTCTCCCTTACCCTCCTCCCTCTCCCGTTTCCCCTCCCTCTCTCTCTTTCTCTCCCTTACCCTCCTCCCTCTCCTCCCCTTTTTTCAACCTTCCTCTCTTCCCCCGTTCTTATTTACCCCTCCCCCTCCCTTTTTCTCTCTCTCCCTTCTCTTTCTCCTCCCCCTCCCCCTCCTTTTTCTCTCTCTCTCCTCTCCCTTTTTCCCTCCTTCCCACCCCCCCTTCCCCCTCCCTTTTCTCTCTCTCCTTGTCCCACCCTCACCTTCCCTTTTCTCTCCCTTCCCTTCCCTTTCCCCTTGCACCCTTCCCTTTCCCCTTCTCTCTCTCCCTGTCTTTCTCCCTCCCCCTCCCTTTTCTCTCCCCTTCCCCTCCCCCTCCCTTTTCTCTCTCTCCCTGTCCTCCCCCCTCCCCCTCCCTCTCCCTTTTTCTCTCTCCCTGTCCTCCCCCCTCCCCCTCCCTCTCCCTTTTCTCTCTCTCCCTGTCCTCCCCCACTCTCCCCTCCCCCCATATCCCCTCCCCCCATATCCCTTGTCAGTTAAACCAACCCCTTTCATTCCACTCAATTAAATAGCACATTCCTACTGCCCGATTTTTTGCACTTCAATTAACCTCTTTTTCTCCCCTTTCCCTTTCCCTTTTCCCCTTATCTCTTTCTCTTCTCCCCCTCTTTGCGTTCGTTTTCTGACCCTTTTCCATTTCCCATTTATTTTCTTCTCTCTTCTCTGTTCTCATTTGTTTATCTTCCTTTCGCCTCTCTTCCTTTTTTTCTTTCTTTCTGGTCTCGTTATCTTTTTTTTTCTGCTTTTGCCTATTTTTATTCGTCTTTTTATTTCTCTGTCTGTCTCTCTCTCTCTCTCTCTCTCTCTCTCTCTCTCTCTCTCTCTCTCTCTCTCTCTCTCTCTCTCTCTCTCTATCTCTCTCTCTCTCTCTCTCTCTCTCTCTCTCTCTCTCTCTCTCTCTCTCTCTCTCTCGCTCTCGCTCTTTCCTTCTCTCTCTCTTCCTTACCTCGATCCCCTCTGTCTCTTTCTCTCTCCTTTTCCCTCCCTTTTCTCCTCTTACGCTGACATCTCCCTTTCTCTTCCCCTTTTCCTCTCTTCCCCTCTTGCCTTTTCACGGCCATTAGCCCCTTCCCTTTCCATTTTCAAAGAGGGAAGTCTCTCCCCTTATCCGTCTGTGTGTTTATCCGTTTATTCTTTTCCGTTTGGTGTATTTGCGCTTTCTTTGGTCTGACCTTACTCTTTCTCTTTCTTTCCCTCCTCCCCCCCCCTTCCCCTGACCTCCTTGACCTCCCTTCCCTCCACTTTCCTCCCCTTCCCTCCATTCCCTCCACTTCCCTTCCTTCCATTATTGGTCTTGTCCCTCCTCCTCCTCCCACATTTTCTTTAGCCTTCCTCCCTCCCTTCTCCTTCCTTTCTCCCCTCTTCTTACTATTTTTTTTTCTTTTCTTCTTTTCTTCGTCTTCTCTAAATTCTTCATCTTATTTCTTCCTTTTTTTCTCTCTCTCTTTCTTCTTCCTTATTTATTTACTTAATCATTCATTTTAGCTTTCACTCTCTTTCATCGTCTTCTTCTTTCTTCTGTTCAATTTTCTCTTTCTATTTTTTTGTTTTTCTTTTCTTCTAATTTTTTTACCTTATTTTTATCTTGTTCTTGTTCTTTATCTTTTTTATAACTTTTCTCTTGTTTCTTCTCTTTCTTCTTTATCACCTTTATCTTTATTTCTTTTCTTCTTATTATTAATATTCCTCTCTCTCTCTCTCTCTCTCTCTCTCTCTCTCTCTCTCTCTCTCTCTCTCTCTCTCTCTCTCTCTCTCTCTCTCTCTCTCTCTCTCTCTCTCTCTCTCTCTCTCTCTCTCTCTCTCTCCCTCTCTCATTTCCTCCTCCTCCTCCATTTACCCATTCGCTTCATTTACTTTTTACACATCCTGTTTTTTCCCCCATTTTCTCTCTCTCCGCTATCCCATTAATCTTCCTTTTTTCCCTTCCCCCTATTTTTCCTTCTCTTTCGTCCCTCTCCACTTCATCGCCTAAATAATCTGTATTTGCCACCCACCCACTCGGAATGGGCGTGGTGGTGGGGTGGTGGGGTGGTGGGGGTGGGGGGGGGCGCCCATTATCATCCCTGTCCCTTGTTTTGTTTCTCTTTCTCTTTTTACGTATATTCTGTGTTTTATTCTCCTCTACGCCTATTTCCTGGGACGGAGGTGATGGTATTGCTTAGGACGATAGCGCTGCAAAAAAAAATAAAAAATAATAAAACTGCTTTTAGTATAGAGAAAAAAAGGAGAGTAAACGATTTTGGTCTGTATTGTATTGATAAACCTGAAGCTCATTTATATATTCGCAGATATACTCACATACACATACACACGCTCCCAAACACGCGCACGTACAAGCACACATATGCGCTCTCAAACACACACACAGACACACAAATGCACTCTCAAACACACAGACGCACAAACACACGCTTGCGCTCCCAAACACACACATGCGCTCCTAAACACACACACACACACACACACACACACACACACACACACACACACACACACACACACACACACACACACACACACACACACAAAGACACGCACACGATCCTAAACACTTCCCTCCCCTCACACACACCACCCACTTGGACACAGCGCGGTGACGTGGGCGGGGACTTTGCCGGTGGGCGGTCTTGGCAACTATAAATAAGTCCGACAGTTTCGCTGATGGTGGGCGAGAGGGGGGGAGGGGGGAGGGAAGGGGAGTGGGGTGGGGGGCCGGTACCTGTCTATATAGCTTGGGCTCGTACGTGTTATAGATTTATCATTTTTTATATTACCATTGTTATTATAATGTCATTATTTATGATAACAATAATGATAATATTACTAATAATCATCATCATCACCATCATCATCATTATCATTATCGTTATCATTATTATCATTGTTATTATTATTATAACTATTATTGTTATTATTACTATTATAACTATTATTATTATTACTATTATTGTTATCATTATTATTTTTATTATTATCATTATTATCATTATTATCATTATTATTATTATTATTATTATTATTATTATTATTATTATTATTATTATTATTATTATTATTATTATTATTATTATTATTATTATTATTATCATTATCATTATTATTATTATTATTACTATTATTATTATTATCATTATTATCATTATCATTATCATCATTATCATCATAATTTTCTCTATGATTATTCATCATCATTAGCAATATCATTTTCGTATCACCATAATCAGTATCATTATTACTACGATTATCATAATGATTTCTATAAACATTATCCTCACCATCGCCATTCTATCATCAGCATTATTATCATCATTATTATTCCATTAATCTTATCAATTTATCTGATTTTTAACTTTAAGATATGATTCCTCTTACTACTGTTGTCATTATAAATATTCTTAACCATCTATCAGTATCATTATTGTTATCACTGTTAACAGTAATAATAAAAACAACAACAATAATAATAAAGATGACAATAGGCATTCTAGCAATAGTAAAATAATCATAATGACAATAATTATGATGATGATAATGGTAATAATGATAATAATAACAATAATAATAAAATAATAATAATAATAATAAAAAAAGAATAACAATAATGATTATTATTATTACTATTATTACAATAAGGATAAAAACAATGATGATGACAATAATAAAAATGAAAATAATAATAATGATGATAATGATAATATCAATAACAATAATAATAATGATAACAATAATCATAATAATAATGATAAAAGTAATAACACTAATAATAATAGTAATAATAGTAATAATATCAATGATGACCATATTAACAATGATAGTGATGATAACAATAATAAAAATGATAATAATAATAATGATGACAATAACAATAATAATAATAATAATAATAGTAGTAGTAGTAGTAGTAATAATAGTGATAATAATAATAATAATAATAATAATAATAATAATAATAATAATAATAATAATAATAATAATAATAATAATAATAATAATAACAATAATAATAACAATAATAATAATAATAATAATAATAATAATAATAATAATAATAATAATAACAATAATGATGATAATGACAATAATAATAACATTAATAATGATAATACGTAATAATAATTATATAATAAGAATGACAATAATAATAATGATAATAATAGTGATAATAAAAAGAATAGAAATGATAATTGTAATAATAATAATAACAACGATAATAATTATCGTAATAATAATGATAACAATACAACTAGAACTACTACTACTAATAATAAAATAAACAACAACGACAATAATTATATTATTGATGATATTAATTATTATCCTTATTACTATTTTCATTATTTCTATTATCATAATTATAATGAGTGTGAGGCTATGTATAAGTGTACATATACACATATACACATAGATAATTATCAGAGACATAATAAGAAACCCCAATAATCATTCAATTACCAGTGATGCAGAGAGGAAAGTTGTTTAGCAGGTTCCCGATGGATGTGAAAAGTTGCGGAAAATTAAGGGTGTGTCACGCTTGGGGACCGGGCCGGTGTGAAAACAAAAATACATACCACGTGCGCTCGAAGGAAAGGAACCCCTGGTGTTTTTTTTTTTTTTTTTTTTTTTTTTTTGGAAAGGGGTTAGGGGATAAGGAGAGGGGTGAGAGAGAGAGATTGGGGCGGGGTGGGGGTTGGGTGAGCTTGGGGGGGGGTGATAGAGCTGGGTAGAGAAAGAAGCTAAGTTGAAGAAATTTGCCTTGTATATAATTTTTAAAAAAGTTATTTCTTCTTTTTTTTTGCATCACTTTTGTCCTTATTGTTTTTTGCTGTTGTCTTTTGTTGTTGTTTAGAGAGAGAGGAAAGAAAAAAATCAACTAAATATCTTTTGTATTCATTCTTCCATCAGCATTAGCATATCCTACACGTTTCTGTTTCACATTTCAGTTCCCAGAATAAATGGTCCCATATTCTAGATATCATTCCTTTTTATTTTACTATTTTTTTCTTCATTTCATTTCAAAAGCCAGTTTGTCAGTTACTCAGTAAGGAAGTGAAACAAAATTTGTGGAAAATATGGGGACGCATAAGCATATGTACATATATATATATATATATATATATATATATATATATATATATATATATATATATATATATATATATATATATATATATATATATATATATATATATATATATATATATATATATATATATACATATATATATATATATATATATATATATATATATATATAAATATATATATATATATATATATATATATATATATATATATATATATATATATATATATATGTATATATAAATATATATATATATATATATATATATATATATATATATATATATATATATATATATATAAATATATATATAT
>NC_091564.1:12729938-12732438 GCF_042767895.1 Penaeus vannamei | reverse complement strand
ATCATCATAACAATAATAATAATAACAATAATAATAATGATAAAAATAATAATAATAACAATAACAACAACAACACTAATAATAATAATAATAATAATAATAATAATAATAATAATAATAATAATAATAATAATAATAATAATAATAACAATAATAATAAAGATGATAATAATAATAATCATAATAATAACAATAACAATAATGATAATAATAATAATAACAATAATCATCATCATCATCTTTGTTCTAATATTATTATCAGTGTCATTATCATCCTGAATTTTTTTACCAATCAATCATCAATGTTCTCATTACCAAAAGAATTACAAAAGTATCAACAACTTCAGTAATGATAACAATTTTAAAAATCTTCAGGTAGAAAGATTTTAGTCATAACGACAGACAGGAACAATCATAATGAACAAAACCATACCCTTGTGTTCTGGACCGGTAAATTGCCCTGCATAAATTTTCTGTTTGATTGTCCCACCATGTTGTTTTAATTAGGTCTTGGCACCACTTTGGGCCCGGTGGAGAGACCTCGGGGGCGTGACTGGCTGCCTTTGGTCTTGGGTTTTAGGGTTGGTGTTTTGACTTTCGTAATTTGATGTGGTTTAGTAAATTTGTCGGATATATATATACATACATACATGACATAGACACTCAAACACACACGCGCACACACACAATATAATGTGTTATCTGATTCAATTCTTTACATTGATTTTCGCCGAGAATGTTCTCGTGCGGACTGAAGCGCAGCCGAGATTTGCAGCTCAGTCGCCCTCGTGCCGCCGATTCCACCTGAAGATCCCCGTCGTGCCTCGCGGCCTCCCCGGCCCCGACACCCAGGGCGCCGTCTACTCACCCGCCTGCTGGCCCGGCTTGAGTCCCTCGAAGGTCTTGCTGGTCATCTGGAAGAGGGCGTCCAGCGGGTTGCCGTCCTTGCCCCTGGGCCGCCCCCCCTGGCTCCCCTGGCTGGACCCGCCGCCCGAACCCGGGTCGCTGGACGCCGGTCGGGGCGACCCTCCTGACGACGACGCTGACGACACGCTCATGTCGTCGACACTCTGCGGCCGCGACATGTCCTCGTCGTCGTCCGTGTCCCATGGGCGGACGATGCGGCCGGAGGGCGGGTCGGGCGCCCTCGCCACCACGGGCTTGTGGCTCAAGATCTCCGTGATAGAGAAAGACTTCACGCCCGCGCTGGTCCGCGCCGCCGCCAGCGCTGCCGCCTCCTCCTGCTGTTGCAGCTGCACCATTCGCAGTTTCTTCAGCGGTTTGAAGTACTCATCCTCGCCGCCCTCCCTCGATGGCGTGGGCGGCGCTGGAGGAGGCGACATGGCGCTGTCGTTAGAGGCCATGCCATCCTCTGGAAATTTACTGCTGCCCGAACCTGAGCCTAACGTGGGCGTGGGCGTGCGAGGCGTGGGCGGGGAGGTAAGAGCCTCGCTGTGGCTGACGGAAGGTCCGGAGCTCGCCGCCGGAGAGCGCGCCTCGCAGGGCTTGGGCGAGGGGCGTCCCACGCTGATGTCACTGTCACTGTCCTCGCCCGCGTCCGTCCTCGGCGCGGGGGCATCGCTGGGGCTGCCGGGGCCCGCCGCGCCCTCCTCCGGGGCCGCGTCCGAGCGCTGGACGGCCGCCGCAGCCTCCGGCGAGCAATGCCAGACCCCACACGCCGCATCGCCACTCATCTCGGGGCTCATGCGGGGCCAGCCCACCTTGCCGCCCTCCGCGGGTGGCGCCGCCGCTCACTGGCTCTCACCGCCGCTCCGCCGCCGCCGCAGTCGACAGCCGCATCGCCTTCCCCTGCAGCCACACCCGACACTCGCGCGCACCCGAACGAGTCTTAGGAATCTCCCCGAACGCACACGGCACCAACACCATCACACGCCGCCGCCGCAGCGCCCGAGTCCGCCCCGCCGTCAGCGAGTGTCAGCCGCCTCCACCACACCAGCACCACAACAATGCTGCTCACACCTCGCGCCGCTCACACACACACGCCCAGCGGAGGCCCCGTCATCACCAAGCCTCTAAGTGAGTTAGAGCGCACACCACGCCATCACTAGTCTATCGGACTGACACCTGTCTAATTCGCTCTCACTTCTATTCTTCTTCCTGAACCTCTTAAATTAGATCGCTTTTACGTGAAACGTCACCAAATGTTTGTTCTTTCCACCAACCAAACTCGAATATTATGTCAGGACGTAACTTGGCCTGGCATGGCGGTGTGAAAGGGGCGGTGCTACGCGACGCCCCACCCGCCGCACGATGATTGGTGGGTGGGTGGTACGCGCCGCCCACCGCCGCGCCCCGTGGCCTATCACGGTTCCCAGAGTGGGCGAGTTCATTTCATTACCAGCCGTGCGAGGACGCATGTCTGCTCTCTCGCCCTAAAGCAAATAACATGCGGTTTCTGCTTACACGGATTCTTTTGGACGGCGACGAGGGAGGGCGGGCGATGTCTTTATTGCCTCCTGCTTCGATCAGGGAAATGCAC
>NC_091564.1:12714810-12717310 GCF_042767895.1 Penaeus vannamei | reverse complement strand
TTTACTAATTTGCATATGTGACGCTTTTCACCTAACCTAACATGCAGCGATAAATTAACATATTGAAATTAACGCTGGCCATCTGTCCAAACCTGTCATTCTCCATTCCAGTATCTCATCAATTTATTAGTTGGATCAGTAAATTATAAATGCATGAAAGGGAACGTGTCAAGACCCTAATGCCGTCGACTGATACTCATATCTCTAATTATCTCTTAATGACAGGTTAGAAGAGTGTTTTCACTGAGGTCGAATTAATCACAGGTTTAAAAACTAATTCAGGTTTTTTTTTGCTTTAGATAAGGGCTGATAAGGAGATCGTAGCATCAGATTTTTTTTTCTTATGCGTGCACAGCCGCTAGTGCAAGCAAGCAAAATCAGTATAGATAGATGGATAGATAGATATTGAAGTGTAGCCATATACAGTGGACCGGCAGATGAATAACTGTGTGTGTGTGTACATATATATATATATATATATATATATATATATATATATATATATATATATATATATATATATATATACAGGTACATATGTATATATATATATATATATATATATATATATATATATATATATATATATAGAGGTACATATGTATATATATATATAAATATATACATATATATATATATATATATATATATATATATATATATATATATATATGTGTATATTTATATACGTGTGTGTGTGTGTGTGTGTCCATTAATATGTATATGTATATATACATATATACATAGACAGATAGATAACTATATGCATCCATGTACAGTGGACCGGCAAATGGATAACTGTGTGTGTGTGTTTGTGTATATATATGCATACATATATATAAATATATATATAATATATATACTTTATATATATGTATACATAAACATATATATGTATATATGTATATATATATATATATAATATATATATAATATATATATACATACATATATATATAATATATATATATATAATATACATATACATATATATATACATACATATATATATATATGCATATATATATATATATATATATATATATATATATACATATATATATATATATATATATATATATATATATATATATATATATATATATATATATGTATATATATATATGTGTGTGTGTGTGCGTGCATGTGTGTGTATCCTAAATATATATACACATTCTTTATATAGACCATCACTCCTCCCGATGTCTTTACACATCACTCTCTTCCTTGCTCTCTTCCTGCACCTCCTCCTCCTTTCCTGTCCTCCTTCTCCCTCTCACCTCCTGCCATTCCTTCCCTCCCGCTCTCCAAATATGCATTTTCTCTCATTCATCCTCATCAACATTCTCTAAGTCGCCATCTCCGTTCATGACGTGACTCCCGGCTTTGGTGTTCGGTATCTCGGAACGCTTCGAACCTCTACGAACACTGCTTCATCACCGGGTTCGAATCGAGAGGCTATTCGGACATTTGTGATGTTTTGTGATGAGGACATGTCTCTTCTGAAAGTTTATTTTCTTGGGAGAATGTTGTGGAAGATATGACAAAAAATATGAGAAAGAGAGGAGGAAAAAAGTGAAAGGGAAAGAAGAAGAAAATAAGACTTATTATGTTATGAATGCTTTGTAATCTAAACTGAAATGCGTTTTGTGTTCGAATTTCTCTGTTCTTTTTCTTTTCACACACACACACACGCACACACGGACACAAACACACGCGCACACACACACGTACATACAGTTATTGATCACAGACTTCCTCAGCAAACCCGAGACTAATCCCAACTGCAAATAAAATCCCGAATCATTTTTCTCTCATGAAACGTAAAGACCTCTGTATTCGGACTTGAATGTCGAATGGAGCAGCCAAAATCCTTTGACCCGGAGAGATAGAGAGGAGGAGAGAGAGAGAGAGAGAGAGAGAGAGAGAGAGAGAGAGAGAGAGAGAGAGAGAGAGAGAGAGAGAGAGAGAGAGAGAGAGAGAGAGAGAGAGAGAATAAAGAAATAGGAAAAAGAGAGGAGACAGAAAAAGGAGAGAGAGAGACACAAAGAGCGATAGCAAGCGAGAGTGAGAGAGAGAGAGAGAGAGTAAAGAAATAGGAAAAAGAGAGGAGACAGAAAAAGGAGAGAGAGACAGACACAAAGAGCGATAGCAAGCGAGAGTGAGACAGAGACATAGACATAGACAAAGTCAGATTACAAATGGGCGGAGACAGAGAGAGAGAAAGGGCGAAAACAGAGGAGGCATAGACAGGAAAGACAGGGCCGGTTTTATTGTGACAAGATCAGCATTCCAAAGACTTTCAATGTCTAATTCTCATGTGGCATTTTGTAAGATATTTATCCATCTGGATATTTATTTAATTATCATTCTTCTCTACCTTGATTCTAATTGTCCTTTTATTTATATTCGATGATTCTTAATCGACTTATCAACTTATGACTTCTTTTAGAATGTGGAATGCTAGTTAAGTCATCATATGAAATTAGCATTTTTCGTT
>NC_091564.1:12684810-12692310 GCF_042767895.1 Penaeus vannamei | reverse complement strand
GGGAAACGAGAGACTCTTTCCTCTTTCGCTGTCTCTCTCTCTCTTTCGTTTCTCTCTGTCTGTCTGTCTCTTCCTCTCTGTCTGTCTGTCTCTTCCTCTCTGTCTGTCTGTCTCTTTCTCTTTCTCTCTCTGTCTCTGTCTCTCTCTCTCTCTCGTGTTTCTCTGTCTGTATTTTTCTTTATCTGACTTTCCCTCTCTCTCTCTCTCTTTCTCCCATCTTTCATACCTTCCGTCCTTCTTGCTTATCCATTCACGCAAAATCCAACCACGCGATTCGCGGTTCAGTCGTAGCGTCGTAATTTCTCCGCGAATAAGAGAAAGAGAGAGAAGGAGAGACAGAGAAGAGAAGAGAAGAAAAGAGAGAGAGAGAGAGAGAGAGAGAGAGAGAGAGAGAGAGAGAGAGAGAGAGAGAGAGAAGAGAGAGAGAGAGAGAGAGAGAGAGAGAGAGAGAGAAGAAGCGAGATGAGACAGAGAGAGAGAGAGAGAGAGAGAGAGAGAAGAGCGAGTGAGACAGAGTGAGCGAAAAGAGATAGATAGATAGAGAGAGAGAGAGAGAGAGAAAACCCCTTTTGCTATTGCCCGCCCGCCCTCCTTGCGCCGACGCCCGCGCTTTCGGCTCCTGGTCGGGCGGCGTCTCACTCGGAGGTCGGATTTCCTCGGTCCTGAAAACTGCTTGTTTGGGGGAGAGAGGAAGTGGGGAGATAAAGGGATAGGGGAGTGGGGGGAGAAGGGGAGGATGGGGGGGGGAGATGGTGAGGGGGTGAGGGGGGACGAAGTGGGGGCTGTGGAGGGGGGAAAGGAGGGTGGGGGTTGAGGAGGGAAGGGGTGGATGAGGGGGGTGAGGGGGGACGGGTGGGGGCTGAGGAGGGAAGGGGTGGGTGAGGGGCGGGTGAGGGGGTAGGGGTTGAGGAGGGAGGGGGAGGAGTTTGGTCTGGGATTTAGGATTTTTGAGATTTCTTGTATTTTTGTTTTTTGATTATGGTTTCTTATTTCTGTCTGGCTCTTTCTTTCTCTCTCTCTTTCGATCTCTCTCTCTGTCTATTTCGATCTCTCTATCTCTCTATCTCTCTATCTATCTATCTATCTTATTCCAATATTCTCTTGTAAGTTTCTCTTATGTTCGTCATGCTTAATACCGATCTGCGAAAATAAAAGAATAAATAAAATAAAAAAGTGAGAAATGGTCCACCGACGAGACAAAAAAACAAAGAAAAACAAGAAAAAACAAAGAGACAAAGACAAGAAGTGGAATAACCTTCAATAACAGAGTGACAATATCGAAGGCAGAAGAGTACACGGCTCAACGAAGGACATAGAGGCCATTGGAGAGTGCTGACACCTTGTAAAATCAGCCTTTAAGAACGCACCGATATATGAAGGGAGTCACGCTCGCGGGAAAACCAATAAAAACATACGGACACACATACATATATAAACATATAGATAGATAGATAGGTAGATAGATAGATAGATAGATAGATAGATAGATAGATAGATAGATAGATAGATAGATAGATAGATAGATAGATAGATAGATAGATAGATAGATAGATAGATAGATAGATAGATAGATAGATAGATAGATAGATAGATTAGATAGATAGATAGACAGACAGACGGATAGATAGAAAGATAGACAGATAGATTGATAGATGGGCGAGTAGAATAGGATAGATTGATAGATAGTCAGATAGAATAGATAAATAGATGGATAGCCAGATAGATAGATAGATAGATAGCCAGACTGCTATATGGATAGCCAGATAGATAGATGGATAGCCAGACAGAATACAATGGATAGATAGATAGATGGATATATAAAGATAGATGTAACAGATAGATGGATAGATAGAGTTAATAGGTATATAAATATATGGATATATAAATAGATACAATAGGTAGATAGACAGATAGATAGAAAACAGATAAATATAGATATTGATAAAAGAGAGAGAGAGAGATCGTAGAAAAGATGACGACTGCTTCCACCATCCCGCCATTACAGCCTTGCCGAGTAGCATCTGCCACCACTATCACCTTCATCTGCCACCACTATCACCCTCATCTGCCACCACTATCACCTTCATCTGCCACCACTATCACCTTCATCTGCCACCACTATCACCCTCATCTGCCACCACTATCACCCTCATCTGCCGCCACTATCACCTTCATCTGCCACCACTATCACCTTCATCTGCCACCACTATCACCTTCATCTGCCACCACTATCACCTTCATCTGCCATCACTGTCACCTTCATCTGCCACCACTATCACCTTCATCTGCCGTCACTATCATCTTCATCTGCCACCACTATCACCCTCATCTGCCACCACAATCACCTTCATCTGCCGTCACTGTCACCTTCATCTGCCACCACTATCACCTTCATCTGCCACCACTATCATCTTCATCTGCCACCACTATCATCATCATCTGCCACCACTATCACCTTCATCTGCCATCACTATCATCTTCATCTGCCACCACTATCATCTTCATCTGCCACCACTATCATCTTCATCTGCCACCACTATCACCTTCATCTGCCACCACTATCACCTTCATCTGCCACCACTATCACCTTCATCTGCCACCACTATCACCTTCATCTGCCACCACTATCACCTTCATCTGCCACCACTATCACCTTCATCTGCCACCACTATCACCTTCATCTGCCACCACTATCACCTTCATCTGCCACCACTATCACCTTCATCTGCCACCACTATCACCTTCATCTGCCACCACTATCACCTTCATCTGCCACCACTATCACCTTCATCTGCCACCACTGTCACCTTCATCTGCCACCACTATCACCCTCATCTGCCACCACTATCACCTTCATCTGCCACCACTATCACCTTCATCTGCCACCACTATCACCTTCATCTGCCACCACTATCACCTTCATCTGCCACCACTATCACCTTCATCTGCCACCACTATCACCTTCATCTGCCACCACTATCACCTTCATCTGCCACCACTATCACCTTCATCTGCCACCACTATCATCTTCATCTGCCACCACAATCACCCTCATCTGCCATCACTATCATCTTCATCTGCCAGCACTATCACCTTCATCTGCCACCACTATCACCTTCATCATGCCACCACTATGCACCTTCATCTGCCACCACTATCACCTTCATCTGCCACCACTATCACCTTCATCTGCCACCACTATCACCTTCATCTGCCACCACTATCACCCTCATCTGCCACCACTATCACCTTCATCTGCCACCACTATCACCTTCTCATACCTGTACCACTATCACCTTCATCTGCCACCACTATCGCCTTCAATACCACCACTATCGCCTTCATCTGCCACCACTATCATCTTCATCTGCCACCACTATCACCTCATCTGCCACCACTATCACCCTCATCTGCCACCACTATCACCTTCATCTGCCACCACTATCACCTTCATCTGCCACCACTATCACCTTCATCTGCCACCACTATCACCTTCATCTGCCACCACTATCACCTTCATCTGCCACCACTATCACCTTCATCTGCCACCACTATCACCTTCATCTGCCACCACTATCACCTTCATCTGCCACCACTATCACCTTCACCTGCCACCACTATCACCTCCATCTGCCACCACTATGACCTTCATCTGCCACCACTATCACCTTCATCTGCCACCACTATCACCTTCATCTGCCACCACTATCACCTTCATCTGCCACCACTATCACCTTCATCTGCCACCACTATCACCTTCATCTGCCACCACTATCACCTTCAGCTGCCACCACTATCACCTTCATCTGCCACCACTATCACCTTCATCTGCCACCACTATCACCTTCATCTGCCACCACTATCACCTTCATCTGCCACCACTATCACCCTCATCTGCACCACTATCCTTCATCTGCCACCACTATCACCTTCATCTGCCACCACTATCACCCTCATCTGCCACCACTATCACCTTCATCTGCCTCCACTATCACCTTCATCTGCCACCACTATCACCTTCATCTGCCACCACTATCACCCTCATCTGCCACCACTATCACCTCATCTGCCACCACTATCACCCTCATCTGCCACCACTATCACCTTCATCTGCCACCACTATCACCTTCATCTGCCACCACTATCACCTTCATCTGCCACCACTATCACCCTCATCTGCCACCACTATCACCCTCATCTGCCACCACTATCACCCTCATCTGCCACCACTATCACCCTCATCTGCCACCACTATCACCTTCATCTGCCACCACTATACCTTCATCTGCCACCACTATCACCCTCATCTGCCACCACTATCACCTTCATCTGCCACCACTATCACCTTCAACTGCCACTACTGTCACCCTCATCTGCCACCACTGTCACCTTCATCTGCCACCACTATCACCCTCATCTGCCACCACTATCACCTTCATCTCCTACCACTATCACCCTCATCTGCCACCACTATCACCCTCATCTGCCACCACTATCACCCTCATCTGCCACCACTATCACCCTCATCTGCACCACTATCACCCTCATCTGCCACCACTATCACCCTCATCTGCCACCACTATCACCCTCATCTGCCACCACTATCACCTTCATCTGCCACCACTATCACCTTCATCTGCCACCACTATCACCTTCATCTGCCACCACTATCACCTTCATCTGCCACCACTATCACACCTTCATCTGCCACCACTATCACCCTTCATCTGCCACCACTATCACCTTCATCTGCCACCACTATCACCTTCATCTGCCACCACTATCACCTTCATCTGCCATCACTATCACCTTCATCTGCCATCACTATCATCTTCATCTGCCACCACTATCACCTTCATCTGCCACCACTATCACCTTCATCTGCCACTACTATCACCCTCATCTGCCACCACTGTCACCCGGCACCACCACTATCACCTCATCTGCCACCACTATCACCCTCATCTGCCACCACTATCACCCTCATCTGCCACCACTATCACCCTCATCTGCCACCACTATCACCCTCATCTGCCACCACTATCACCCTCATCTGCCACCACTATCACCCTCATCTGCCACCACTGTCACCTTCATCTGCCACCACTATCACCTTCATCTGCCACCACTATCACCCTCATCTGCCACCACTATCACCCTCATCTGCCACCACTATCACCTTCATCTGCCACCACTATCACCCTCATCTCCCACCCCTTTCACCCTCATCTCCCACCACTATCACCTTCATCTCCCACCACTATCACCCTCATCTGCCACCACTGTCACCTTCATCTGCCACCACTATCACCTTCATCTGCCACCACTATCACCCTCATCTGCCACCACTATCACCCTATCATCTGCCACCACTATCACCTTCATCTGCCACCACTATCACCCTCATCTGCCACCACTGTCACCTTCATCTGCCACCACTATCACCTTCATCTGCCACCACTATCACCCTCATCTGCCACCACTATCACCCTCATCTGCCACCACTATCACCCTCATCTGCCACCACTATCACCCTCATCTGCCACCACTGTCACCTTCATCTGCCACCACTATCACCCTCATCTGCCACCACTATCACCCTCATCTGCCACCACTATCACCCTCATCTGCCACCACTATCACCTTCATCTGCCACCACTATCACCTTCATCTGCCACCACTATCACCTTCATCTGCCACCACTATCACCTTCATCTGCCACCACTATCACCTTCATCTGCCACCACTATCACCCTCATCTGCCACCACTATCACCCTCATCTGCCACCACTATCACCTTCATCTGCCACCACTATCACCTTCATCTGCCACCACTATCACCTTCATCTGCCACCACTATCACCCTCATCTGCCACCACTATCACCCTCATCTGCCACCACTATCACCCTCATCTGCCACCACTATCACCTTCATCTGCCACCACTATCACCTTCATCTGCCACCACTATCACCTTCATCTGCCACCACTATCACCCTCATCTGCCACCACTATCACCTTCATCTGCCACCACTATCACCTTCATCTGCCACCACTATCACCTTCATCTGCCACCACTATCACCTTCATCTGCCACCACTATCACCTTCATCTGCCACTACTATCACCCTCATCTGCCACCACTGTCACCTTCATCTGCCACCACTATCACCCTCATCTGCCACCACTATCACCCTCATCTGCCACCACTATCACCCTCATCTGCCACCACTATCACCCTCATCTGCCACCACTATCACCCTCATCTGCCACCACTATCACCCTCATCTGCCACCACTATCACCTTCATCTGCCACCACTATCACCTTCATCTGCCACCACTATCACCTTCATCTGCCACCACTATCACCTTCATCTGCCACCACTATCACCCTCATCTGCCTCCACTATCACCTCCATCTGCCACCACTATCACCTTCATCTGCCACCACTATCACCCTCATCTGCCACCACTGTCACCTTCATCTGCCACCACTATCACCTTCATCTGCCACCACTATCACCCTCATCTGCCACCACTGTCACCTTCATCTGCCACCACTATCACCTTCATCTGCCACCACTATCACCTCCATCTGCCACCACTATCACCTTCATCTGCCACCACTATCACCTTCATCTGCCACCACTATCACCTTCATCGGCACTATCATCACAGTCACCACCGCGGCCGTCACCATCACCGCCGCTTCCTGTCCGCGGCCGCCGCCAGGGGGACGACGAGCATCCGATGACGCCGCGACGCCTATAAATCGGGAGTGGGAATCGGGGGGAAGGGGGGATGGAAGGGGAGGGAGGGGAGGGAGGGGAGGGAGGGGAGAGAGGGGGGGATTCCGATGTTGATCCCTCCCTGTCTGTCTGTTTGTATATGTATTTTATTTATCTATCTCTTTTTTTTTTTTTATCTCTGTCTTATCTTTCGGTTTCTCTGTCTCTGCCTCTCTCTCTCTCTCTCTATCTATCTCCGATGTTGATCCCTCTCAATCTGTCTGTCTATCTATTTATCTATCTATCTCTTTTTCTTTATCTCTCTGTCTATCTTTTGTTTTCTCTGTCTGCCTCTCTCTCTCTCTCTCTCTCTCTCTCTCTCTCTCTCTCTCTCTCTCTCTCTCTCTCTCTCTCTCTCTCTCTCTCTCTCTCCCCTCTCTCTCTCTCTCTCTCTCTCTCCTCTCTCTCTCTCTCTCTATCTATCTATCTATCTATCTATCTATCTCTATCTCTCGCTTTCTCTCAGTCTGTTTACCTATTTTCTTTTCTGTTTGTTTCTCTCCCCACCCTTTCTCTCTCATAGTGTCTGTTTGTGTGTGTGTTTGTGTGTGTGTATGTCTGTGAGTGTGTGTTTGTGTGTGTGTATATCTGTGAGTGTGTGTTTGTGTGTGTGTTTGTGTGTGTGTGTGTATGTCTGTGTTTTTTTTGTGAAAGGTGTGCGTGTGTGTGTGCGTATGTGTGTCTGCATGTGTGTGTGCATATGTGTATGTGT
>NC_091564.1:12669810-12674810 GCF_042767895.1 Penaeus vannamei | reverse complement strand
TTACACGAACCCATATCAAGCTGCTTTCGTTAATTCCGTAAACATAAAACGGTTTTGAAATACCTCATGCATCTGCTCGATAGACATTTTTAAAAAGTTTGGGAATGGCGCACGTTATCGATATTATATCTGATTAGGCTGAGGAAAAATCTCCGAAGTATATTCAGCAAAGAAATTGAGATAGATACAATATTACAGGGTTTGCAGCAGACAGAATTTGACCAAAGCGTTATCGTTGTTGTTATTACCGTTATTATTGTTATTTTTTGTGTTGTATTATTATTATTATCATTATTATCATCGTATCTTACATTATTATTATCATTAACTTCATTATCATTACCATTATTGATTTTGATATTCATATCACCATAATTATCATCACTATCATTATTACTGTTGCTGTTATCATTATCATTATCACCATCGGCGTCATCTTTATCATCAATCTCATTATCATGATCTAAATTTAATTGTTTTATATTGTCTATCATTTTCTTATATTTTCTCCGGGAGCATGTTCGTTATCGCGGGCGCCCGAAGGCCACGCTATCCAACGCTGCCCTGACCAGCCGAGCTCTCTTGTTTGTAAATAAACCAAGATGCAGACGTCAAACAGAATTTGACATCGATTTAAATATGTCCTGTTAGTCTTTAGGGGAAGAGGGAGGCAGGGGGGGAGGGGGAGGGGGAAAGGGGGATGGGTAAGGGGGCATTGTGAGAGGGGGGAGGGGAGGGAGAGGGGAGGGAAGGAAGGGGAGAGGGGAGTTGGAAAGGGGGATGGGTAAGGGGGAATTGTGAGAGAGGGGATGAGGGGAGGAGAGGAGGGAGGGGAGAGGGAATTGGAAAGGGGGCATTGTGAGAGGGGGGAGGGGAGGAGAAGGGAAAGGGAGAGGGAGTTGGAAAGAGGGATGAGAGGTGAGAGGGGATGAGGAGGAGGAGAGGAGAGGGGAGGGTGGAAAGGGGGCATTGTGAGAGGGGGAGGGGGAGGAGAAAGGGAAAGGGAGAGGGAGTTGGAAAGGGGGATGGGTAAGGGGGAATTGTGAGAGGAGGGAGGGAAGGTGAGGGGAGAGGGAGGAGTTGGAAAGGGGGGAGAGGAGGGGGAAATAGGGAGGTTGTTTCGAATTCATTTGATATATCGATGGTTTCCTTTTGCAAATGTGCATCCCTCCTGCAGAATATTCAACATAAATTACATTACGAGCACTTCATCTACATCTAAAGCTATATACCCCCCACCAGTATACCTTTCACTGCATAAGCTTCCTCTCACCAGAAGTAACTACACGAAGAAAGGGGAAATGTTTAAAAAAAAGGGGTAACAAGGGGAGAAAGTGTACATAAGGTGTACAGACCGTGTCTACACCGAACAGCCGTAGACAACGCAAGCCTGACGAGCAATCAATAGAAGTGCTAAGTGGAGGAGACAAACGACCTTACAGTCTGCTCGTTGTTTGTCGTACAATTCGTGCTGATAAACTGTCTGCTGGCACACGAGCTGGCTGGGGGCGGGGCATGGGGTATGGAGGGAGGGGGGAGGAGAGGGGGAGGGAGAGGTAGAGATAAAGAAGGGGGTGGGGGAGAGAAAGGGGGAGAGGGTAGGGAGGAGGGAGAGGGGAGGGGGTAGAGAGGGAGAGGAGGAGGGGGGGTCTTAGTAGAAAGGGTGAGGAGAAGGGTGAGGGGAGGGAGAAGGGTGAGGGGGAAGGGAGATGTAAGGAGCGAAAGGGGAGGGGATAGGGAGGGGAGAGGGAAGGGGGATCTTAGCAGAAGGGGGGAGGAGTGGAGGGAAGGAGAGAAAGGGTGAATTCTTTCATTTAGAGGGTAAAGAGGAGAGGGAGGGGCAAGGGGAATATTAGAGGGGAGAAGGAGGGGACCCCCATAATGGAGTTCACACACACATAAATGAATAAATAAATATATATATATATATATATATATATATATATATATATATATATATATATATATATATATGTATGTATATATATGTATATATATATATATATATATATATATATATATATATATATATATATATATATATGTATGTATGTTTATATATGTGTGTGTATGTCTGTATGTATATGCACGCGTGTGTGTGTACATATATACATATCTATGTACATATGTGTGTTTGTACGAGTGTGCCTCTTTCATTGACTTCACGGGCATATGTTAGTCAGAAGTCCATCCCATATCTTTAAACCTATTCTTACACCTTCCCTCGACAGCTCAATTCCTTCTCCAACACCTCTCCTCTCCTTAAAAAAAGAAAAAAGAAAAGGAAAAAAAGGAAAAAATCACCCCTCCTCGTGTTTCATTTTTTTTTAAGTTCTCCCTCCCCTTATCCTCCTGTTCTCACACCCTCCCCCTTACTTCTCCCCCCTTCCTCCCTACCCTTATACTCTCCTTATCCCTTGACCCCTCCCCCTTCCTCAACCCCCAAAACCCTTACTCCGTTACCCCCTTCCCAGCCCCCTTTACCTCCCCCCTTAACCCCCCTCCCTTCTCTCCCCCCTCCCCTCCCCTGACACATATGCTGACCTTCGAGGCTGACCTTATCAGTAACCAATTAACTTGTGCTGATGCGTGGTGTGTTCCTTGAGTCGAGTCATGGCCGAGCAGATGCCTTGGGGATCTAGGGCTCCTGTGTGTTTGTTGGGGTGGAGGGGGGGGGGGGGGTGAGAGGGGGTTGAATGGAGAGGGGGGATGTGGGAAAGGGGTGGTGAGGGGGGAGGGGGGGTGTTGGAAGGGGGTGGTGAAGGGGGAGGTGTTGGAAGGGGGATGAAAGAGGAGGGGGAGGGAGGTGGTGTTGGAAGGGGGTGGTGAGGGGGAAGGGGGGTGATGAAAGGGGGTGGGGGTGTTGGAAGGGGTGTTGAGAGGGAGGGGGTGGGAGGTGTTGGAAGGGGTCGGTGAAGGGGGGGGGGGTTGGAAGTAGGGTCAAGGGGGTAGGGGAATTTTAAGGAGTATGAAGGGGAGGGAAGTGATGTTGAGGGGTGACATATGTGGAGTGGGCAAGGATGAGGTGTGTGTGTGTCCATGTGTGAGTGTCTGTATACACGTGTGTATGTGTGTGTGTGTCTATGTACACGTGTGTGTGTCTATTTACACGTGTGTGTGTCTATGTACACGTGTGTGTGTCTCTGTGCACATGTATGTGTTTATGTGCACATGCGTGTATGTGTGTGTGTGTGTGTGTGTGTGTATGTGTGTCTGTACATATGTGAGCGTGCAGGAACAAGTCACACTACAGTGATTCGCTTGCTTATCGCACGCTTTCCTAGATATCAATTGCTTGCCTAACTTATTTTTTCAACCGAACATCAGGAAATCATAAACACTGGATGAAACAGGAAGATGTGAAAGCAATTAGGTTAAGGGAAGCCATGTGCGTGTCTCCTCCTTCTTCGTCAGTAAATCAAGAAGGGGGGGGAGAAGAAGAAGAAGAAAAAGAGATAGATAGATAGAGTGATAGATAGATAGTAGATAAGTAGGTAGAGAGAAAGGTATACAGACAGGTGTGTAGATAGATAGACGGATAGACAGATCGATGTATAGACAGATAGATAAATCCATAGATAGACAGATAAATAGATAGGTAAATGGAGATAGATAGATAGATGGATAGATAGATAGATAAATGGAGATAGATAGACAAATATTAATACTGAGAGATAAAAAGATAGCCAGAGAGATAGAAATAGATAGATAAATGGAGATAGATAGATAGATGGATAGATAGATAGATGGAGATAGATAGATAAATGGAGATAGATAGATAGATTGATAGATAGATAGATGGAGATAGATAGATAAATGGAAAAAGATAGATAAATATTAATACTGACAGATAAAAAGACAGACAGAGAGATAGAAAGAGAGAAAGAGAGAAAGAGCAAAGGAGGAAACCCCGAGAGCAGGAATGACCACCGTGCGCATCGCCTCTTCTTGTCCCCAACAGGAAGCTCACCCAAAGATTTCAGTAATTTGGTCCGAATCGCAACTAAAGACCATTTTCCTTTACGATTCGCTGTAGTAAATTGAGAACAAAAGATATTTGTTCCCTACAGTGGCAATTTCGCGAACCTAATCTAAGCAATTGGTAATATTATACATTATTGTCACCAAATGGGATGTGACCATTACTCCTCAATGCTGGACGGACTACATGTGTGACAGTTAACAGTAAATAATGATAATGATAATGATAAGAGATATGGGAGAGAAGGGGTGGGGGTGGGGGGTGGGTCCGGGGGACTGGAGGGAGGGGAGGGAGAGGGAGAGAGAGAGGGAGAGAGAGAGAGAGAGAGAGAGAGAGAGAGAGAGAGAGAGAGAGAGAGAGAGAGAGAGAGAGAGAGAGAGGGAGGGAGGGATAAAGAATGAGAGAGTAAAGGAGAGAGAGAGAAAGAGGAAGACAGAGAGACAGAGAGAGTCGAGAAAAAGGAGAAAATGAGCAAAATACAGACAGACAGAAAAACAGACAGACAAACGAACAGCATCAAGATTTTAAAACTTAATCAGAGGGTTTAAAAAGACAAAAGACACACGCCCATTCGCCACAAGAAAACAACCCGTATGACAACTCCAAAGATAATAACAACAGGCAAATAACAACAAGACAAGGGCGGTCTTGGGTCGCCCTTATAACAGGTGGGACACGATGATGATGGGGGAGATAACGCAGAGGTGATAAAGAAAGGGATAACGACGGAGGTGCGACTAAATGGGAGAGAGTGAGAGAGAGAGAACGTGTTATATATATATATATATATATATATATATATATATATATATATATATATATATATATATATATATATATATATACATATCTATATATCTATATCTCTCTCTCTCTCTCTCTCTCTCTCTCTCTCTCTCTCTCTCTCTCTCTCTCTCTCTCTCTCTCTCTCTCTCTCTCTCTCTCTCTCTCTCTCTCTCTCTCTCTATATATATATATATATATATATATATATATATATATATATATATATATGTAT
>NC_091564.1:12664810-12667310 GCF_042767895.1 Penaeus vannamei | reverse complement strand
TTTTCCCCCGCGTTTTGCTATTTATCGTTCGCCGTAAAGAAAGGCATAATAACGGCGGGAGAGAATTAGCAGTGATATTTGAGAGTTGGAGCACAAGGTATGCGCGTGTTATATTTTGTCCGTGTAAAGACTGCGCATGCGTATACCTTTATTTATTCACGTATTTATGATTATTGTGGATGTGAATATTTCTCGAGTTTATCTGTATAACATGTAACGTTATTAGAAGACTGGCTCTGGGTAACTGTGACTAGGAAGCAGAACTATGAAAATATAAGGCGTAACAAAATACATATACGCATATATATAGCGTGTAAAAGATATGTAATCCTGGCTAATATTTCTGCGAAAAGGTGATGTATGACAGGTTCTTGGAACTCCTAAAATGGCAAGGCTTTACGTCGACTGCCCTCTACGACACGTAACAAATTTTAACCCTTATGCGCTGGTGTCAGACGGACGTGTATACATCCTAACATGTCGAACATCTTCGGTACCGCGCTGATGATAAGCCATATGGCATATTTGTAACTATTAAAGTAATTTGGTACGTGTTGGAATCAGTCTGTCAGGCTCACATATTATAAAGCTAAAGACTACGAGCGTAAGACATTCCTGATCTTTTTTTTTTTTTTTTTTTTTTTTTTTTGTCCTTGAAATGTTTTTGATGTTGCATTGTTCTTGTTATTGCTGGAATTATTTTGATGTTCTTGTTGTTATCATTGTTGGTGTTAATGTGTAAATTTTGTTATTATCGTTAACATTGATTTCGTCAACGTTCTTTACGTTATTGGTAATATTTTCAAAAATGTGATCATATTCGTTATCATACCGTTGATATCTATGTAGCCATGATTTACTATGATTTTAACTCCTTTTGTTATATCTATATCTTGATCTATCCTAAATATCCATCTATTTCTAATCACTGTACATAATATATAAAAGATATCGTAAATTCGTTTGCCGTGTGGAGAAAATTTGAAAGGAATGAGCTTTCTTTATACTGCGTCCTATGTATCATTTACTATGTATGTTCCTATGTTCTTCTCTTTCTATCTACCTATCTCGCTATCTGTTTATCTATCTCTCTATCTATAAATCTGTCTTTTTTCTGTCTATTTGTTAGTCTATCTGTCAATAAATGCAAACGGAAAGAGAGAAGGAAGAACGCAAGCAAAGGAGAGGGGAGGTGTGCCAGCAGCGAGCGCCAACCAGCGGCAGAGAGTGCCACCGACTGGCACCGAGACCGCTGCTTATGCCGCTCCCGCCGACTCGCGTGTGGGCGGGGCGGGCGGCTGGTATGGAGAAGCCTCGAGTGCCAGATTTTCTTCTTCTTCTTCTTCTTCTTCTTCTTCTTCTTCTTCTTCTTCTTCTTCTTCTTCTTCTTTTGACATTGTTTTTTTTTAAGGGGGAGGAATTAGGGGATACCTTTGGGGGGATATTTTTTGAGGAAACGTTTTTTTTTTATTAATTTTTTTTTATACCCCCCTCTTTTTTTATTAATTTATATATATTCTTTTCCTTTTTTCTTCTTTTTTGGGTGTGTGTGTGTGGGTGGGGAGGGTGCACTTTTAAGTGGCATTGATTTATTTGGATTTCGTTTTACCACTCGACATTTATTGATGTGTTACTGTGATTTTTAATCTTTCTTTTTTGATGTGTGTGTGTGTGTGTGTGTGTGTGTGTGTGTGTGTGTGTGTGTGTGTGTGTGTTTGGCAGTGAGGGAGAGAGAGAGAGAGAGAGTGTGTGTGAGTGTGTGCTGCATGTGTGTGGGGGGAGGGGGGGTGCGTGCGCGTGTGTGTGTGTGTGTGTGTGTGTGTGCGTTTTCTGCGTGGGTGTTAGAGGAACAGGAATGCAAAGCCGCATACAGATAGAGTGTAAATATGGTATACTATAGATCATACGCAGGAAAGGAAAGCCGACTCCCAAAGCATAGGTAATTTATCCCCTTTCCCCTACCCCCTCCCCCTCCCCCCTTAACCCTTTCCTTCCGGGTAAAACAGAATGACGACCACTCTGTCTAGCTTCAGATCTGGTGACGTCATAACTTTGAGTCGTTGTCGCACCACCCTCCCCTCCCTCCCCAACCCCCCTCCCATCCCTCATTCTAACTTCCAACCTCTCTCTCTCTCTCTCTCTCTCTCTCTCTCTCTCTCTCTCTCTCTCTCTCTCTCTCTCTCTCTCTCTCTCTCTCTCTTAGTTCCCTTCCCCAGCTCCCCCTACCCTTCTACCCCTGACCATATCCTCCTCATCCTTTTCCTCTCCCTCAATCTCTCTCACCTTCCTTTCCTATCCCCCCTCCTATTCCTCCCTCTTTCCCTCTCCCATTTCCCCCTCTTATTTTTTCTCCCTTTTGCTTCTTCCCCCTCCCCCTCCTCTCTTACCCCCCCACCCTACTCCTTCTACGCTTATCACCCCTCTCTACCTTCCTCCTCCCTTTACCCATCCCCTCCCCTCCTCCCCCTCCCACCTTCTCTCCCCTCTCCCCTTCTTCCTC
>NC_091564.1:12654810-12659810 GCF_042767895.1 Penaeus vannamei | reverse complement strand
GGCAATTTGCTGAATTCTTATGTTATTATCAATTTTTATTATCTTTTTTTTATTATCATTTTTGCGGTTCTCTTCAGATTTTTTTTTATGTATATCCACTCGCTTTCTCCTTTGTTATCGGAATTTATCGTTCTCTTTTAACATGTCATCACTGTTTTACTTCGCGGTCATTTCCATAAGAACAACAAAAGACACTTTCCTATTATTACAACCATAACAATGTTTATGAACATCATTGTTATTGTTCTAGAACGCTAGTTGTTCACCGGTTCATCACCCTGCCTTAGTAACGCGATGGTCTCGTATCATCAGTCATATAATGAACACCTTTCCTGAACCAAAATTTAAAATAAGGCGAAAATGTTCAGCTAGAGTTGATACCTGTTAAGAAATAAAATGAAAGTGTTGATTTAGAATTGACACCTGTTTAGAAATGAAATGAAAATGTTCACAGAGGTGACATCTGCTTAGAAATAAAACGAAAATCATTTTAAGGTGACACTTTTTCTATATAACGAAAGTGTTTAGTTAGTGACACCTTTTTATAATAAAACGAAAATATTCATTTAGAGCTGACACTTTTTTAGGAATAAAACGAGTGTTCAATTAGAGGTGAAACCTGTTTAGAAATAAAACAAAAATTGTCATTTGGAGCTGACACTTTTTTTTTTTCTTTTTCTAGTGACACTCTTTCAAAATAAAAGAACATGTTCATTTAGAGTTGACACCCTTTTATAGGAATAAAGCGGAAGTGTTAGAGGTGACACACCTTTTTAGAAATAAAACAAAAATGATGATTTAGAGGTGACACTTTTTTATTATTTTCTTTATTATTTATTATATTTATTTATTTATTTATTATCATTGTTATTTGATAAAACGAAAATTTTCATTTAGAAAGTACACTTTTTTCTAGAAATAAAGCGAAAGCGTTCCTTTAGAGGTGACACCTTTTTTCTCTTTTTTCTTAATAAAGCGAAAATGTTCAGTCAGAGTGACACCTTTTTATGCCCATCACTTACTAAGCAAACGAGGTATATAATTAGAGGAATTCCTACATTTTCTCTCAGGTTCTCTTCCCATTTGTAACTTATTCATATCCCCGAGTTAAGAGCAACTAAGAATGTGTCTTAGTTTCGATAAAGAACTGGAAATAAGAATTATGGGAGGGAAACGAATAATTGAATCAAATCTCTCAGAAAGTATTAACAAAGAGTAAGCAAAGAGAAATGAAGAAGAAAAAGAAGAGAAATGAAGAAAAAGACTAAATAGATACCAATTTTAAAATCATAGTAAAGGATATATCAAAGCAAATTCACAAGCATAACAAGCAAAGTTATGAAATATCAAACGTTAAAATTTCCTCAATGGTTGTTGTCGCTTACGATCTGTAACAAACAAACAAACATCAAGTATTTACATTTTGATAAACAAACAATGGTAGAAAGAAAGAAAGAAAAACAATATCTTGAACAAATAAACAAAACTAAGAGTGCGAGCGCCGAAAGAGTTCATGTAGTCTATCTAAGCGAACGTGCAATCAGCCTTAACGACATGTGTAGAAAAAAGGAAGGTTTGTCGTGACGGCGTCGCACCTGTACGAACTTCCTGTCCTCGCTCTGTAATCAAGAAGGTGGGGGGGAAGGGGGAGGAGGGGAAGGAGAAGCCCTCCTGCCTCCCCTTTTCTCCCCCCCCCCTTTTTCTCACACCTTCTGCCCCCTCCCTACCCTCCTCCTCCTTCCCTCCCTCCCACCTGGCCTCCCATTTAGAACTTCTGTCTCGTAAAGTTCTGAATTAAGTGGCCAGACCTTTCGTGACTGAGGGAAAGGGGGTAGGGGGCTGAGGAGGGGGATGGGGGAGGGGGGAGATGTGACCCCCCCTACCTCCCTTAAACCCCTTTCCCACTCCCCTCCCTCCCCCCCTCTTTCCTCATGTGACGTGAGGGATTTCTTCCTCTGTCAAAAAACCCGGCGGTGTGTCCCTCACTTCACTCCGGGCGACGTGAAGGGATAATACGCTCTTCTGAATCTGAGAATATCTATATTCCACTCAGTCGTGACGTGTAAAAATAGCATGTGACGTGAGAAGTATTACGTTCATCTTTCATGGTATATTGTGCGCACTATCTCATGACATGACAGGTAATTTTCACCTGTAACATGGCAGTTGATACTTTCCTCCGGCATGGCGAATTTAACTCAGCGAAAATCATGATAATTCCAAACATGATGGGTAACACAACACCGTGAGATAACAAATAAATCTTGCCCGTGACATGAGCGAGTAAACCGCTAGATATCATGGGAAAATAAACAACTTTGAGGAAAACTATCGCGAGTGAGCCCGCTAATCATTAGGGATCGCGGCTTCGGCTCCGCTATTGGCTTCGGCAAGTACACACGTTGGCCGCTAATTGAACAGCGCTAAAAAAAAGGGCTTTGGCATTATGTTAGGTAACACCTCCTCCAGTTTTCTGTCAACTTCCGCTAACGAGGTTCATGCAAGCCTTGTTTACTAACGGCGAGCGGGAGGGCCGGGAGGGAGCAGAGCCTGTGATTAAGCCGAGGTCATAAACAACGCAGACGAACGTGCTCAGTCCGGTGTTGTACCTCGAGTTGCGATCCTTTTATTTTTGGCGGGAAATTCAGTCGCTTCAGCGGGGGAAACGTCGACTTGATTCTATAATATCAGCTCATCCTTTGACATATAACAATCGGCTTTGCCTTTCTCGTCAAGCCTTGCCATGCACACGAAAAATAAAACGACAAACGAAAGAAAAACAAAGCAAAGCTATCATTACCTAGATCGCATTTCACTTACAGGGTGTTAAATCTGGTGTTTTCTCGAAGGAAATGCGCTTCTATTTCTTTTAGCCTTCCCCCCCCCACCCCCACCCCCACCCCGCCCTTGCTCGCCGTTCCCTTTTTGTTTTTCATTCTCGTTCTCCTTTCCCAGCGCCGTCAAAAAATATGATACCCGTTAATATGTCAGGCTAAAGGAATACTGATTTGGCCTCCGAAGGTCGGCTCAGACACGCGGCTCACCGTCGGCGTCAGGAGGCGAATGGGCGGCTCATAAATCTTTCACTGTCAACGTCGACGCCGCCATTAACAAAACCTATTGTCTGATACCTCCGGAACGAAGGCTTTGCTCATCGTCACTGTTCTTTTTTTTTTTTTTTTTTTTTTTTTTTTTACAGTGGTCATAGTCACTTTTGTTTTTTTTCATTTCTTTTTTTTTTCTTTTTTTCTTTTATAGATATAATAAGACATTCAGGAAATTGTATGCGATATGACATGGAAATCATGAATCGGATTTGTGATTCGTATGGAGAAAAGCCTCGCAAAGATCAAGCAAATAATAATCTCTCGAAATTTAGATAAATGAATAACATAGATGAACAAAAGAGCATTTAGGACCATGAACGACAATGACCAAACGGAAATAAACCCCATGAAATCAGCCCAACAGGTGAATCCCATTTTTTTTTTTTTTTTTTTTCACGCGAATGCCCAGCCCCGTTCGAACCCCAGAAGTCAGACAGACATCTGCAGAGACACTGACATTCGCGACAAAATCCAATACTCCACCTTTCCCTCTTCTCCCTTCTCCTCCTTCTCCTCCTACTCCCCTCCCCCTCCTACTCCCCTCCCCCCTCCTCTTTCCACCTGTTCGTATCCCCGTCTGCTTTCTTTTCGTCTTTTACTACGCTCCTTCACCCTCCTTGCGTATCCTACAACTTCTCTCCTCCTATTCTTCTCCTCTTTTTGCTATCCCTTCCTCCTTCTTCCATCTCCTCCTACCCTCCTCCTCCTATTCCTCCCATTCCTCCTTCCCCTCTCATTCCCCCTTTCCCTTCCTCCTCCCCCTTTCCCCTGCCTCTGCTCCCCTTCCTCCTCCTCCCCCTTCCCCCTGCCCCTCCCTCCTCCTGCCAATCCTCCCCCTTTCTCCTGCCTTTCCTCCCTTTCCTCCTCCTCCCCCTTCCCCCTGCCCCTCCCTCCTACCTCCTCCTGCCCCTTCCCCCTTCCCCCTGCCCCTCTTCCCCCTCCCCCTTCCCCCTTCCTCTCCCTCCTCCCTCCTCCTGCCCCCTCCCCCTCCCTTTCAACCTTCCTCTCCCTCCTCCCTCCTCCTGCCCCCTCTCCCTCCCTTTCAACCTTGCACGCTATCGGTACGCTCTTTAACAAACCCCTAATTTAGTGACTGACGAGGAACACGGTTTTGTGTGCGGTGGTCCCGTTTAAAAAGAGACAGTTGTCTTTATACTAATTTTCATTCTTTTTCTTTTCTTTTTTTTTGATGAAAATAAAAGGTAGGAACGAAAGAAAAGGAAAAGGTAAGGAAAAGTTTTCCGGTATCGTCTTTGGAATGTCTTTCATATGCCAAATTTGAATCAAAGAGAGAGAGAGAAAGAAGAAAGCATATATATATCTCATCTCATGATTAAGAATAAGACAGATTATGCAAGGGACGTAGCATATTCTGAGTTCAATTGAATTGCATAGTCTCTCTCTCTATACGGGACCTTTCACCCGAGTGGGACCCGGCAATCAAGAAAAAAATTGCACAGACTTAGCATCACCACCCTTTGACGTCACTGCATTCTAAATATGGAAAAAGAAAATGAAATCGCTAATCATCCCGTCATGCAAAAGAAAAGTAATTATAGTGGCTAAGTAATAAGCAACGGTCTTCACAAACCATGGCAGCTACGTTTGTTTTGGAGATGATCATAGAGTTATGGCGGGAGCGTATGATTTGATCTTCCTCCCTTTCCCTTTCCCACTTCGAATGGGATGATATTTGCTGTCAGAGAGATAAAAAAAAAAGACTAAAACACGCAGTGATTTCAGAGGGACTTTGTTTCAGAGTGAATTGATAAGCTGGTTTGAAAAGAATGACAGAGGAGAATAGATAAGCACAGTCGTATCCATCCGAGCAGGAACGGTGAAGCTAACCCGCGTTGTCATGGCAATACTGTTGACAAAGCGCGGGAAAAATAT
>NC_091564.1:12652169-12654310 GCF_042767895.1 Penaeus vannamei | reverse complement strand
AAAGAGGGAGAGAGAGAGAGAGAAACCAAAGAAACTGCGGGAGGGGGAAAAAAAGAAATAAGAGGAGCTTATCAGATACGGAGGAAGTAAAAGAGAATGAGAGCATGGGGAACAAACTGAAAACAGAAAATGAGACAGACAAAGAGAGAGAGAGAGAGGGAAAGAGAAAGGTAGATAGATAGATAGAGAGAGAGAGAGAGAGAGAGAGAGAGAGAGAGAGAGAGAGAGAGAGAGAGAGAGAGAGAGACAGATAGAGAGAGGGAGAGAGAATGAGACAGAGATAGATAGATAGAGAGAGAGAGAGAAAGAGACAGAGATAGATAGAGAGAGAGAACGAGACAGAGATAGATAGAGAGAGAATGAGACAGAGATATAGAGAGAGAGGGAAAGAAAGAGACAGAGAGATAGATAGAGAGAGAGAGAGAGAGACCACGAACCAACCTGACAACTTGACTAATTATCTTCACACTGACCAGACTAGTAGGAAGGCCCAGGATCTCACCCCAGAAGGACCTGTCAACACCCCAGACACAATGGTTATGAGGGAAGGGAGGAAGTGGGGAATACGTTATTGGTGTCTCGCTCCTTGTATCCCGAGGACGAAACGGACGATCATAAGACAGGCAAAACTAGTCCATAGGAATTCATACTTGATAATAGGATTGTCTTTTTGGGCGATTATGTATGGCGTATGACTTCGAAGACCTAAAAAGATAATAGAAATAATAATAATGATAATAATAATAATAATGATAATAATGATAATAATAATAATGATAATAATAATAATAATAATAATAATAATAATAAATAATGATAATAATAATGATAATAATAATAATAACAATAATAATAATAATGATAATAATAATAATAGTATTAACAATGATGATAATGATAATGATAATAACAGCGAGAATATAATCAAGAAAATAGCTATCGAACGGTGATGCTCTCAACGTTATTAACAGGTGTCGGAACTACGCAGGTGATAAATCATAAAAATCCTGTAAAGAAATGTCGTGAGAAAGGAAATACTGATGAAAATAGGAGGAGGAGGAGGGGCGAAGAATGCATGAAGAGAGGTGGATAAGCTGATAGGAAGCAGATGTAAATAGATAAATAGATAATTAAATGAACCAATAGATCATTAGGCTGACGAACGGAGACGAAATCAGATAACTATAGAATAGAAAGAGAGAAAAAAGACTAAGAGCCTAAGAGGGAGGGAGGGAGAGAGAGAGAGAGAGAGAGAGAGAGAGAGAGAGAGAGAGAGAGAGAGAGAGAGAGAGAGAGAGAGAGAGAGAGAGAGAGAGAGAGAGAGAGAAGCCGAGGAAGAGACGAGAGAGAGAGAGAGAGAGAAGGAGAGTGTCAGGTGCCTACATGAGGAGGAGATGCCGAGTGACACGACGGCAGGAGGTGCCAGGGGCGTCGTGGGCGGAGGTATCGTCCGGCCTCGTCACTCGCCGCCCGGACCGAGGTGGCGAGTGGGCGCGAGAGAGAAGCCGGCCTCAGGGGTGGTGACGAGGGCGCTCCAGGGGTGGGTTGGGGTGGGAGGGGGTGGGGGTGGGGAGGTACTGAGAGGGATGGGGTGGAGGGTGTGGGGGGAGGTACTGAGAGGGAGTAGGGGGTGAGGATGTGTTGGGGGCGGAGGGGGGAGGTACTAAGACAGAGAGGGGGATATATTGGGGGGGGGGGGCGGAGGGGGGTTAGGTACTAAGAGGGAGAGGGGGGTGAGGATATGTTGGGGGGAGGCGGGGGTAATAGTAAGAGGCAGGAGGATGAGTAATGGGTGGGGGATGGGGGGATTGCGAAGATGAAGAAAGAGAGAATGTTGGAAAAGAGGGGAGGTGTATCAGAGGATAGGAAGTAGAATTGTAGATTTCGGGATGAGGACAGACAAATTCGGAGGGGGGGGAGGGGACGTGAGGACGTAGGTTTAGGGGAGGGATGAGGGGTTGGTTGAGCGGAGGGTGGGTGGGGGGAGGGGGGGTTCACATGGCGTCGCTGGCACACTTAAAGTCATAATATACACGAAAGGGGAACCCCTACCCCCCCCCTCCCCTCTCTACCCCTCCCACTGCCTTCGGTTGCGGACGAGCGAAAATGGTCGTTAATTTCCTGAGCGGATTTTTGAATGG
>NC_091564.1:12632169-12634669 GCF_042767895.1 Penaeus vannamei | reverse complement strand
ACAGAGATGACAGAAGATCCAAATGGAAAGCAAAAGTAAAAGAAATAAGGCTTTCGAAATATGTATTATTTTTTTTACATTAGCTAAAAAAAATCCTCTTAACTGCAATTGCATTTTTTATTTTGTTTTTACCCGGATTTATTTTCTCTTCCTGATTAATAGTACTTTAAATTGCTTCTCCTGTTTGTCATCACATGATTTTAGATTACTATATGTGATTGGAAATTTCTGTGATTGTACGATTAAGAATGTGTACTTAAATGAACGCGAGGATAATTTCGTGTATGCATGATTTGTTTCGTGTGTTTGTATCAGAGCTAAAGGCGATGAGGGAGAGAGGGAGAGAGAGAGGGAAAGAGAGAAAGAGAGAGAGAGAGAGAGAGAGAGAGAGAGAGAGAGAGAGAGAGAGAGAGAGAAGAGAGAGAGAGAGAGAGAGAGAGAGAGAGAGAGAGAGAGAGAGAGAGAGAGAGAGAGAGAGAGAGAGAGAGAGAGAGAGAGAGAGAGAGAGAGAGAGAGAGAGAGAGAGAGAGAGAGAGAGAGAGAGAGAGAGTGGAGGGAGGGAGGGAGGGAGGGAGGAGAGAGAGAGAGAGAGAGAGAGAGAGAGAGAGAGAGAGAGAGAGAGAGAGAGAGAGAGAGAGAGAGAGAGAGAGAGAGAGAGAGAGAGAGAGAGAGTAGAGCAACAGAATTCGTCAGTCTGTTTACATCTACATTTCTTTCTCTAAAAAGCAGTTAATGTTTATGTGTACGCGCAAAGTTTACCCAGGAATTACCTGCTCAATCAGGGGGTGGAAAGGTAATAAGTACACCCCCCCCCCTCACCACCACTCACAAATTAATCAAGGTGTACTTCCAGGTGTATATAAAGGCTACAAAACCAGAAGACATTAAGCCCATCACGTTTATTGGCCCGGAGTCTCCGCGTCCTTCGTCCACAGCGAAAAGCCAGGCGTGATAAAGTCAAGGATATTAACGACCTTTATTTTTTTGCAAAGTATTCTGCAATTGCTCTCGTGCCTGAGAGTAATTGTTCGTCTTGTAACTTTACTACGGGGGTGACAATGCCTCGTGATTCATGCCTCCACATACACACAAATGCCAAGCAGGTAGTTAAAATTAACGACTGACCGGACAAATATACATGGAAATGCTTTTGTGTGTTAGTGTGTGTGTGTGTGTGTGCGTTGGTGTGTCTCTTCACTCTGACTTTACATACATGCCAAAACGCATACTGTTGATGTACGCGCCGGTTTTGAGGATAATGCGAAATAAATTTAAGAAATAGAACGCAGGGGTGATGATTTCTTTGAGATGATGGAAAGAAAGAAAGGAAGTAGAGAATTTTATGCAAAACATGTCTGAAATATTGAGCAAAATGATCAGAATATCCCTGAAACGATATAAAACAAAAGAGTAAAGATGATGTAAAGAAAGAAAGGAAGTAGCGAATTTTATGCAAAACATATCTGAAATATTGAGCGAAATGATCATAATATCCCTAAAACGATATAAAACAAGAGAGTAAAGATAGGCAGAAGCAACCAACTTAAGGAAATTTGACACACGAACGCCAAGCACCGTAATAAAGAGTTCAGAGATAAAGGGGCGTTAAGTTGCGGTTCTTGTCCACACAGCGTGACCGCACGAGGACCTCTCCCGAGTCCGCCAGCCACCGCCGTGTCGCCGACGAAGCTAAACATCCTGTGACCGCAACAGCTGTCCTTTCGATCTCTCTCGTCCTCTTTTTTCTTTTGCTCTCTCTCTCTCTCTCTCTCTCTCTCTCTCTCTCTCTCTCTCTCTCTCTCTCTCTCTCTCTCTCTCTCTCTCTCTCTCTCTCTCTCTCTCTCCCTCCCTCTGTCTGTCTATCTATCTCTGTTGCTATCTCACTCACTCTCTCTCTCTCTCTCTCTCTCTCTCTCTCTCTCTCTCTCTCTCTCTCTCTCTCTCTCTCTCTCTCTCTCTCTCTCTCTCTCTCTCTCTCTCTCTCTCTCTCTCTCTCTCTCTGTATTCGCCAAGGGAGAGAATGGGGTATAAAGAGTTAAAGGATACACAGGAGAAGGATACAAAGTTATAGAAGTGATAAAGTGACTGAAAATGAGGAAATAAAGATAAAAGAGTGGATGACGAGAGAGGTAATGAAGGAGGGAAAAGGAAGAGCGAAAAATCCTGAATATGAGAGGTGGAAAGGAAGAAACAAGTAAAGTAAAAAAAAAAATGAAGGGGTTATTCAATAAATCGAAGGAAATAGGTTGTCTCTGTGTAAATCCATGCAATACATGAATACATACAAACATATATACGTACATACATACATGCACACATACACACATCCATATATATACATACGCACACAAATACATACATACAAACGCAAGAACCTAGACATACCAAAGCACTAACACATACTAATACACCCACAGGAATAGACACAAACACAGACACGCACACACTCGGATACACACAAACACGAACACACACCACACTCTCACCCCGCATAAACACT
>NC_091564.1:12624669-12627169 GCF_042767895.1 Penaeus vannamei | reverse complement strand
CACACACACACACACACACACACACACACACACACACACACACATATATATATATATATATATATATATATATATATATATATATATATATATATATATATATATGTATATACATATATGCATATATATATATATATATATATATATATATATATATATATATATATATATATGCATATATATATATATATATATATATATATATATATATATATATATATATATATATATATACATATATATATATATGTATATATATATATATATATATACATATATATATATATATATATATATATATATGTATGTATGTATGTATATGTGTGTGTGTGTGTGTGTGTGTATGTATGTATGTATAAATGCATGTATATATATATATATATATATATATATATATATATATATATATATATTGTATTTTACTTTTGTCTGTTTTGTTTAGTCCATTTTTCTGCCCATTTTTCACCTACTTCCTCTCCGTTTTTTCTCTGCCCTTCCAGCTTCCTGTCTCACACTCCTCTCTTCCTCTCATTCCGTCGGCTTGCTTCCTCTCTCTTTATCGTCCTGTTCTCCATGTCACCCCTTTCAGTGAGAGGCAAAAGGGGGATACGCCTTTTCACTCCTTTATCACCCTCTCTTTTCACCCTTTCATTAACTCTTACGTCTACTCTTCGCAGTCTCCTGTCTTGTATCTTTCTTGTAGCTTTATGAAATTTTGTGAATGGATCGATAAATTGAGATAGATAGGGAGACGAAGACAAGAGACAGCAGATAGATAGGTAAACGAAGACAAGAGACAACAGATAGATGAGTCGACGAAGACAAGAGACAACAGATAGATAGGTAGACGAAGACAAGAGACAACAGATAGATAGGGAGACGAAGACAAGAGACAGCAGATAGATAGGTAAACGAAGACAAGAGACAACAGATAGATGAGTCGACGAAGACAAGAGACAACAGATAGATAGGTAGACGAAGACAAGAGACAACAGATAGATAGGGAGACGAAGACAAGAGACAACAGATAGATGAGTCGACGAAGACAAGAGACAACAGATAGATAGGGAGACGGAGATAAATATAGAGAGATGGGTCGAAGATGGTAGATATACTGTGTGATTTTGTGTACGTGTTCACATGTGCGTATATGTTAGCGCACCTATATGCTTTGTAATTCCTACGTATGTGTACATTTGAGATAGATAGATAGGTAGATGGAAACAAATATAGAGAGAGGCGAGAAATCTTTGTTGTGTGGGGTATTTATCTGTTAACGCGTCTTTGTGTTTATTAGATCTTACATATGTGCACATTTATATTGTAACTATACAGGACAGTATTGGTAGAAAGATAGATATAACAAGAAGGAAAGTGGATGGGAGAGGGGGAAGGGTGGAGGCAGCTGTAATGGGGCGAAGGGACAGGGGAAGAAGGGGGAAAATTATGTGAAAGGAAAGGGAATGGGGAAGAGGAAAGATAGGAGCAGGAGAAGAAATAAAAGGAAGGAGTTGGGAAGAGAAAAGACAGGTGAAGATGAAGAAAATTGGTGAAGAGGGGAAAGCAGTAATGAGAGGGAATAATAAGGAGAAGGGGATGCGGAAAGAGTAAAGGAAAAGGGAAGGAGAAAAAAGAATAGAGCGTGAAGAGAGAGCTAGTGAGAGACAAAACACGCAAATGGGAAGCAGGGAGAGGACAGAGGGAGGAGGGGGGGGAGGGAGGGAGGAGGAGAAACGGCTGGATCTACGAAACCTGATTACATTTAATATCTATGATTACGCAATGTGCAGTGACAGGGCGGGCGTTTATGACAGGGCGTGATGCAGAGACACCGGTTCCTGCTCGACGCCGAGTACGCACGCGCGGGCGGTCTGTCGGCTGCCTTTCTTGCAATGCTTACGCGCTCGTGACGTGGGTTTTGTTCTTTATTGCTTCTTCTTTATCTGTTTGTTCGTCTACTTCAATCTTGCTTTGTTTGTTTTATTCGTTTATTTTCCCTCCATTTTCATTCGGGGTTTTCCTGTGGTATTTTATTTGTTCTGCGTTCTCAGTCGTCGATATATTGTTATTTTATATTATCACTGAGACTAATGATCTTGTTGTATCACTGAAGTAATGATAGGAATAGTGATTAGATGATATTGAGTTATAGGTAATGATAATATATACTTACAACAGATGACAATATTAATGATCATAAATTACATATAACAGTGATGAAGATATGATTATGAAAGTAGCGATAACGATCATATTTTTTCCCTATTTTTCTATATGTAATTTATATTTTGTTGTTGTTATTTGTTTTCTTTCCTTGAATTACGTTTTGTTGTTCTCGGTTGTGTTATTTCTAATCTATACCAAATCCTTGTCTGTAGCTTAGGCTGATGCATTTGATTTTCCAAGGATATTATTAATATTTACTTTAATATTTTGAGAGGAACACATTCCTCAAAAGGCTCAGCCATTCTTACTCACGTGTTTATTATCCCTGTAACTA
>NC_091564.1:12612169-12617169 GCF_042767895.1 Penaeus vannamei | reverse complement strand
CCCTTCCCTCCTCCCACCACCCTCACCCCCTCCCTCCTCCCACCACCCTCACCCTTCCCTCCTCCCACCACCCTCACCCCCTCCCTCCCCCCACCCTCACCCCCTCTCTCCTCCCACCGTCACTCCCTCTCTCCTCCCACCCCCAACCCCACCACCCTCGCCTCCTCCCCCTCCCTCCTCCCACCCCGCCTAGCAACAGGTAACAGTCCCAGAAACGCGCCACCGCATTACACCGAATCCCATCACCTTCGGGCGTGTCCTATTGACGTCTTCCCAGCGCCACAAATCAAGCATTTTCGTTTAATATTGATGTCTATATCAAAAGCCTCGAGAGCTTCACTTCCGCAGACCAAACCGCACCCGGTCTGGGCCGCTCGTGTTGAAGTTTGGTCTGATGCAGATTTCTTTTTTTTCTCTCTCTCTCTCTCTTTCTCTTTCTCTCTGTTTCTGTCTCTGTCTCTGCCTTTCTCGCTCTGTCTGTCTTTCTCTCTGTATCTCTGTCTGCCTTTCTCTCTGTATCTCTGTCTGTCTGTCTCTCTCTCTCTCTCTCTCTCTCTCTCTCTCTCTCTCTCTCTCTCTCTCTGTCTCTCTCTCTCTCTCTCTCTCTCTCTCTCTCTCTCTCTCTCTCTCTCTCTCTCTCTCTCTCTCTCTCTCTCTCTCTCTCTCTCTCTCTTTCTTTCTCTGTCTGTCCCTTCCTCTGTCTCTCTCTCTCTCTCTCTCTCTCTCTCTCTCTCTCTCTCTCTCTCTCTCTCTCTCTCTCTCTCTCTCTCTCTCTCTCTCTCTCTCTCTCTCTCTCTCTCTCTCTCAAAATAGGTCATCTACACTCTAGCTCTCGCTCTCTTTCTCACAGTCTGTCAATCTGTGTTTTTATCTCTCGCTCCACTAGTCTCCCGATATACCAATCTATCCATCTATCATCAGTCTTTTTCCTCTCCCCCATCCTCACTTTCTCTTCCCTCACCCCAACCATCGTCCTCTCCTTCTTCATCCCCTTCTTCTCCTCTCCCTCTCCATCTCCTCCTTCCTCTCCCTCTCCCTCTCCATCTCCTCCTTCCTCTCCCTCTCCCTCTCCATCTCCTTCTCCTTCTCCCTCTCCACCCCTCCTTCTCCTTCTCCCTCTCCACCCCTACCCCTCCCATTCCCCTCTCCATCCCCTCCTTCTCCCTCTCCCTTCACCATCCCCTCCTTCTCCCTCTCCTTCACCACCCCCTCCTTCTCCCTCTCCTTCACCACCCCCTCCTTCTCCCTCCCTCTTCACCCTAACCCTTTCACCTACATTCTCCTCCCTTTCCCTCTCCACCCCGTCCCTCTCCCTCTCCCTCTCCACCCCCTCCCTTCTCCCTCTCCCTCTCCATCCCTTCCTTCCTTCTCTCTCTCCCTCTCCACCCCCTCCCTCTCCCTCTCCATCCCCTCCTTCTCCCTCTCCCTCTCCACCCCCTCCTTCTCCTTCTCCCTCTCCACCCCGTACCCCTCCCATTCCCTCTTCATCCCCTACTCCTCCCATTCCCTCTCCACCCCCTCCTTCTCCCTCCCCCTCTCCACCCCCTCCTTCTCCCTCCCCCTCTTCACCCCAACCCTTTCACCTACAATCTCTCCCCGGTCCGATATCTCCCACTCCACCCCCTACTCCTCCCTCTCCTTTACCACCCCCTCCTTCTCCCTCCCCCTCTCCACTCCACCCCTTTCACCTACATTCTCTCCTTCGGTCCGATCTCTCCGTGAGGTGGCTGCGTAAGTCACCTCTGTAACTCACCTACTTAATTATCTCGTAATTTGGACGCAGATGGGGAGCCCTTTGCTCTCCTATTACGCGACGGGGCTTTTCTCGAAGGCGCCGCTACTGACGGGGGATTTATGGTGCTCAGCGGCGCCTTGCTGGGCTTGTTTCGCCCGTGAGTGGGGGGGTAGGGGGGTAGGTTGGATTAGGTTGGGGGAGTGAGGGGGGTGGGGTTAGGTTGGGGGAGGGTGTGGAGTGGGGGGTTAGGTTGGGGAGGGAGGGATGGGGGTAAGTTGGGGGAGGGAAGGTGAGTGAAGAGGTTTTAGGTGATTGGAGGGAGGGAGGAAGGGAGTGGGGTTTTAGGTGGTGGGGGGAGGGTGGAGTTGGGGAAGGTGGGGGAAGGAAATTTGTAGCGGGTGTGTGGAGGGTGGGGGGGGGGTTTAGGAAGTGGAGGACGGGAGTGAAGAGAGGGTGGAGTTAAAGGGGGATGGAGTGAAGGGTGTACAGGATTTAAGGTAGGGGGAGGGTGTGTGTGGGAGGAGGGGGTGATGAGAGGGATGGGATGAGGGAGAATTAAAGGGAGAGGATGTCTGTGTGAGTGGGATGGAGGGTGGAGAGAGAAAGTGAGGGAGTAGGGAGTTATTTTGTGGTGGTGGTGCTGGGAGGGGGTAGAAAGAGTAGAGGAGGCTGGGAGTGTGGGCTTACGAGAAGGGTTGTAGAGGGGGGGGGTTATTGGGGATAAGAGAAAGCAGAGTTTTTTAAGGCCTGGTTTTGTATTTCTATTTTGCATCTATATATATTTATATTTCCGATGGATAGATCAGCTGGAAAAGTGACATAATATATATATATATATATATATATATATATATATATATATATATATATATATATATACTTCCATTTCATTGCGTTTTTCTCATTTTTTTCTAATTATCTCTATCCACTTCTCTCCCTCTCCCTCTCTCTCTCCCTCTCGTTCTCTATTTTCTACCTTTCCCATTCCCCCTTTCCCACTTTCTCTCTCCTCTTTCACCTATTCTCCCAAACTGCCTTATACTGCCGGTGTTTCTCAGCCATTTAACAGACAAATCACGCCCTCGACAAAAGGTGGGCGGCAGTGACAAGCATGTTGTGTGTGCAAATCTGGCAGAGGCGTAAATTGTGGGTTAATATCACTCTGAAAAGCATTAATGGTTGGGGGAGGGTGTGGAGTGGGGGGGTTAGGTTGGGGGAGGGTGTGGGGGGTAGGTTGGGGGAAGGTGGGGTGGGGGGTTAGGTTAGAGGATGGTGTGGGGGGTAGGTTGGTGGAAGGGTGTGGGTGGGGGTTAGGTTGGGGGAAGGTGGGGTGGGTGTGTAGGTTGGGGGAGGGTGGGTGGGGGTGTAGGTTGGGGGAGGGTGTGGAGTGGGGGGTTAGGTTGGGCGAGGGTGTGGAGTGGGGGGTTAGGTTGGGGGAGGGTGTGGCGCGGGGGGTTAGTTGGGGGAGGGTGTGGGTGGGTAGGTTGGGGAGGGTGTGGAGTGGGGGGTTAGGTTGGGCGAGGGTGGGGTGGGGGTTAGGTTGGGGAGGGTGTGGGGGGTAGGTTTGGGGAAGGTGGGGTGGGAGGATAGGTTGGGGGAGGGTGTGGGTGGGTAGGTTGGGGGAGGGTGTGGAGTGGGGGGTTAGGTTGGGGAGGGGTGTGGGGGTGTAGGTTGGGGGAGGGTGGGTGGGGGTGTAGGTTGGGGGAGGGTGGGGGTGGGGGTTAGGTTGGGGAAGGGTGGGATTGGGGGTTAGGTTGGGGGAGGGGAGTGGAAGGTAGGTGGGGTTTTAAGTTGGGGGAGGATGTGGGTGGGGGGTGTTAATGGGTGTTTTCAAATGTTGGGTGTATCTGTACATAATTTAGTGTTCGTTATCCGTTAACCTAATGTGTCGATGTACATTTGACAAGACAGAAAGAAGAAGACAAAGGGGAAGGAAGGAGGGGAGGAGAAGGAGGTGGAGACAGAGGAGGAGGAAGAGGAGGAAAGGGAGGAGTAGAAGAAGGACGGCAAGGAGGAGGAGGAAGAGGAGGCAGAGAAGATGGTGATGATGATGACGATGAGGAGGAGGAGGAGAATGAAGAAGAAACAGAAGATGAAGAAAACATAGATGATGATGATTTAAGAAGCTTAAAAAAGAAAAGGGAGGAGGACGAAGAAGAAAAAGAAGAAAATAAGAAAAAAAAATAAAATAAAAGAGATAAGCATAGAAAGCAAAAACTCCTTCGTGTTACCTTACGCTTTGCTCCTCGAATTACGACCCCGATAGAGTTGCAAGGCCGATAAAAATAGTTCTTATCAGTAATGTTTATCGTTGGTAATTAGTATCTCTTACGTTCTTGGGGGTTATCATTTAAATCCTAATCACAGGAGACAGTGTTTATATCCAGTCATTTTGCGCGCGCGCGCCTGTGAGAGAGAGAGAGAGAGAGAGAGAGAGAGAGAGAGAGAGAGAGAGAAAGAGAGAGAGAGAGAGAGAGAGAGAGAGAGAGAGAGAGAGAGAGAGAGAGAGAGAGAGAGAGAGGGTGTATATGTGTGTGTGTGTTTGTGTGTGTGTGTGTGCGTGCGCGTGTGTGTGTGAGTGTGTGTGTGCATGTTGACGTGTCCATATGTGTACGTACATGGGGGGTTTTATACATGTATATATATATATGTGTATCAGTATCCCTGTCTGCGTAAGTGTGTGTGTAGATGAGAGGCGAGCGAGTGGCCACTTAAGGGCGTGTTCTCCAAGAAATTACTACACCTGACGCAGATCGAGGCTTAATATTAGCTATCCATTGACGTTTGAGTTGGATATTTGTGTTAATGGGAACATGACTGCAGTAATCCTAAAATATAATTGCAGTCTTTGGTGAGGAGGTTTTATTAGTGTTATTGGCAATGGGGGTGTAAGTGGCTGTAGTGTATAAAAAAAATAAAGAAATAAAAAAGGAATGTAAGAGAGGTGTTTAAGTATCATAATGGCCACATACTGGAGCGTCTTCTAAATTAAATGTGTTAGATGGTACATAAACATTTTGGAGTCTTTAAGGGACAAAAGCCTAATGGACTTTTCTAACGCGATCGGCTCTCGATATACAAAACAAAAATAGCAATAATAAGTTGAAATGAGATACCTAGACAGATAATAGGGCGCAGTTTAATAGTCCATTTAAATTAACATAAACCTTTAACATCGACCTTCTAGTTATTTTTTCCTATCAAAGGAATTCGTATCTTAAGTTCCAAGGAAATGGCTACACAGATAATAGGGTACAGTTTAACA
>NC_091564.1:12592169-12594669 GCF_042767895.1 Penaeus vannamei | reverse complement strand
TAGATAGAGGGGGAGAGAGAGAAAGAGAGTGGGAGAGAGAGAGAGAGAACGAGAAAGCGAGAGAAACCGAGAAAGAGACAAAGAAAAAACGAGAAAGAGAGGCAGATAGAGAACAGAAGAGGTAGGGGAAGAAAAAAAGAAACGGGATGGAGGGGAGGATCAAAAGAGAGGGAGATGGGGGGGGCCGGGGGGAGGGGGGGATAATCCCAGGGGGAGTATGACACTTCCTAGTATATATAGCGCTACAAATAAGGCACAGGCCGCTATCAACAGCGGTGTCATATGACTTAATAGCGGAGTTCGTATCAATTTCATATCTTTCCTCGACAAATAATCCCAGATTTTCTCTTCTTGTACCGAGCCGCGAGTCCATTTATAATAAAAAAATCAATTATATTTGTTATGTATTTTATCATTACAGGCTTCCGGTTGCGAAATTGCTTTCATTGCTGTGTCTGCGTGTGTGTGTTAGTGTGTGTGTGTGATTGTTTGCGTTTGTGAGTGTGTGTTTGTGTGTGTATGTGTGTGTGCGCGTGTGTGTATGTGTGTGTTTTTGCGTGTATGTGTGTGTGTGCGTGTTTTTGCGTGTATGTGTGTGTCTGTGCGTGCGTCTGTGTGTGTTGTGTGTGTCGTGTGTGTGTGTTTGTGTGTGTATGTGTGTGTGCGCGTGTGTGTATGTGTGTGTTTTTGCGTGTATGTGTGTGTGTGTGATTGTTTGCGTGCGCGTGTGAGTGTGTGTGTGATAGTGTGTGTGTGTGTGTGTGTATCTGTGCGTGTGTGTGTGTGTGATTGTTTGCGTGTGTGTGTGAGTGTGTGTGTATGTGTGTGTGTGCGTGTGTTTGTGTGTGCGTTTGTGTGTGTGTGTATGTGTGTGTGTATATATATGTGTGTGTATGTGTGTGTTTTTGCGTGTATGTGTGTGTGTGTGATTGTTTGCGTGCGCGTGTGAGTGTGTGTCTTTGTGTGTGTATGTGTGTGTGTTTGTGTGTGTATGTGTGTGTGTGCGTGTGTTTGTGTGTGCGTTTGTGTGTGTGTGTACGTGTTTGTGTATATATATGTGTGTGTGTGTGTGTGTTTGTGTGTGTATGTGTGTGTGTGCGTGTGTTTGTGTGTGCGTTTGTGTGTGTGTGTACGTGTTTGTGTGTGTATGTGTGCGTGCGTGTATATATTTGTATGTGTTTGTGCAACTAGAGTAAACAGATAGAAGGGGAGGAAACATAGGCAGGGGGTGGGTGCCAGGGGAGAGAGCGGATAGGGGATAGGGGATAGATGGCAGGGGGGAGGATGTGTCAGTCATCAAACGATTTTCTTTATTTTTCTAATTTTTCATTCAGTTTTTTATTATCTTATTTATTTATATCATTATCTTTTTTCTTTTTCTTTTTTTTTTTTGGGGGGGGGGGGGGTTTTCAGAGACAGAAATACCAGCTTGGGTCGTACGCTGATCTCGATCCCAAGGGAGCATAGAGTACAGGGTGTTGAGTATTGGGTATATTTTCGCACTCCCTGCTTGTGACAGCCCTTCACCCCCCCCCTCCCCCAACCCACAACTCCCACTCCCCCCCCACCCCCAAGTCTCACTCCCCTCACAATCCAATTCTTTCCTTCACATCTTTCTCTCCCCCTCCCCTCTTTTGGTCTACCTCCCCCTCCCCCTCCCCTTCCCCCTCCATACTCATCCTTAACCCTATCTCGAATATTTTATTCAACCTGCTATTCACCCCTCCCTCCCTTTTCCTCCATCATACCCCCTCCCTTGCTTTTCCTTCATCATACCTCCTCCCACTTTTCCTCCATCATACCCCCCCCCCCTTGCTTTTCCTCCATCCCAACCCCCCCCTCCTTTACCTACATCCTACCCACCCCCTCTCTATTCCTCCATGGTACCCCCTCCCTTTTCTCCTCCATCCTCCCCCCTTCCCTTTCTTCCTTATCCTCCCCCCCCCCCTTACATAATCTATTTCCTCCAGATCAGACCATTACTCTCCCCACCCCCCAAAAAAAAAAAATAAATAAATAAAACAGCTGTTTTAGATTGCTGCCTTATCAGCTCTTATCAGCCTGTGAATAACTAGAATATTTCAATTTATTGTCTTGGCATTTTTCAATTTTCTCCGTAACTGTAATTAAGAGGAAATAGGTCTTCGGAAGGATGCCGTATAATTATTGATATATTATTATCATATTTCTTTCATTTCTCTTTTTCTCGTTTTCCTTTATCTTCTTTATTTTTCGTTCTTTTCGTTTTCCCTTGATTTTTAAGTTTTCATTTTTTTCGTTTTCCTTTGATTTCAATTTTTCATTTTTTCGTTTATCTTTGATTTTGATTTTTCATTTTTTCGTTTATCGTTTATCTTTTCTTTTTCGTTTTCCTCTTTCTTATTTTTCATTTTCTTTTTCGTTCTCTTCTTCTTATTGCGTCTTACCGGAATTTCTTAAAAAAAAAGAATATGTATGGCCGAGAGTTGCCAGATGCACGATTTTTAAGATTACGAATGAT
>NC_091564.1:12567169-12569669 GCF_042767895.1 Penaeus vannamei | reverse complement strand
TTAATACTTCAGATTTGAATTTTCGTTATAATAAAATTTGCTCTTTTATCGATTGTCAAAAATAGAGAGCAGAGTGGGTCCCGTATCAGTTCACTAAGGGACGCGTCATTTAGTTCCAGATTATGTAAGTTAAGGGACGTTTGACAACCTTAGTCTATAGTGTCCTTCACAATGTTAACCATATACGAAAATTCTAGGCCTGTAATATGGCGTAGGTGTGGATCAGCTGTAGGAGGCGGCTGCATCCATAGGCTTGAGAATTATTACTTGTATTCATTGTTGTGCGAAATATGATAGGCCTAGATAATGCTAATTAATGGACTGACACTTCCAACTTTCCTTTCGCCTACTTATAATAAGTTATATAATTTTACTGCTTTGATCAGTGTTGTTATTAGTTTATCCTTACCGCCGATGTGGTATGGCACTATTGATTCATATTGGAAAGAAGGATTTGCCTAAAGTTTTGCTCTAACAAACACCTATTTACTGGGAAATTGATGTACTCATATGTCTGAATCTCACGCCAGGCCAAATTGAGAAATGAAGTGTAGACAGAGTATTTATCACCTGCACAAAAAAAGGAATAACAATGATAATGATAATGGATAAATATATATAAATGAAAGGAATATATAAATGAAAGAGATAATGATGAAAGGAATAGTAATGATAATGATAATGGTAGTAATTATAACAATATTAATTAAAAAATATATATGAATAAACGATGAAATTAATAAAAAAGGATCAAAACAAAAACTCTTCCATTTAAGTCGACGTCTAAGAAATAAATCTTGCTAGATGTGTCATAATCCTTTGCCAGAGATTCTCACCGTCGCATACAATTTCCACCATCTATCCATCTATCTCTTACCCCAGTATACACATCCCCCCCTTTCTCTCTTCTCAAAAGCTTATCATCTTATCACAGAAAGCGTCTTAAGCCACAGTGACGGTGCAGGTGACTGGTTGATGGTACGCAGGGCACCGGTTAGAATTTTGGAGAGATAATTCCATATTTATTACGGTGGTCTCGAATACCGGAGTGGATAGTATAAAGATGACAAAGAAACTGACAAAGAAACCAGAGACCGACCATTCTTCCATCCTTTGCTGCATGTTGGCCCTTGGAGTCATCAGCACCAACAGCAGTAGTGCATGCAACGGCGGTTCTGAATGCAAGGAAATCCCTTATATGTATATATGACATGGATTCACGACAAATATTGGTATGTAGGAATACAGTTGTAAGTAATACTGTTTGTTATGAAAGTATTACATGACTAGAGAATTTCTTTGCATTTATTCCTACATATATTGATTTCTCTCTGTCTATCTGTCTGTCTCTCTCCTTCTCTCTCTCTCTCTCTGTCTCTCTCTTAAACACAGACACACACACACACACATATATATATACATATACATACACATGTCTATATGTATATGTGTGTGTGTGCATATATATATACATATATATATATATATATATATATATATATATATATATATATATATATATATATATATATATATATATATATATATATATATATATATATATATATATATACATATATATCTGTGTGTGTGTGTGTGTGTGTGTACATACATATATGTATGTATATATCTGCCTATATGCCTATTTCTCAGGCTACCTATCTATCTACTGTCCAAATGGCTCGCATGTAGTGATACAGATAAAAAGGGTGTTATCAGACAAACGATGAAGAAAATGATTCTCCTATAACCGGTACTCTTTTATTTGACTGAATAACAAGTCTGTAAACATGAGAGCAATAATTAATCACACGAAATATCATCACCTGCCTTACATTGCCCAAGATGAGAATATGCAAAAGCACCTGTTTTTATCAGAAATGTATAACAGAACAGTAAGCCAAAAGCGACAAGTCAGCACCGTTATTTTATGTCAAGAACACTGAATCTTGCAAATATTTCTGCAAAGCCAAGCAGTGTTATAGGACATACGATAGCTTTAACATAAAATATATCACAGGATAGCGAATTCAAATATGTTACAGGGTATTGCTACATCGCATTTTGAAATCTAATTTTTGAAAACACTTCTACAATATCAAAATAGCCTTAACAAGATCATGCGAATCTAATATCGTCATTCCAGTCACTGATCTAATGTACACAGTCACTGATCGAATATCACAAACTCCAACAATATGTTTAATCCTAATTTTTTTTTTTTTTTTTTTTTTTTTTTTTTTTTTTTTTTACTGCAGTCGCCAAGGTCCTAGCAGGATAGTCCAGTACACAATGTTAAACAGGAGAGCCACCACAGGAACAACAAGAAGCCTCGAGTAGACCAAAACGCGATCCGGCAAGTCCAGCTGATGGCGAGGAACAGACAGGACCTTCTTGCCGGTGTTCTTGCTGCCGCTGTTCTCTATGGGTCTGATCCACGTGACCCCTGCGCTGCGGTTCTCCAGATGCTCGACCACCACGTGTGAGATGATCACGAAGA
>NC_091564.1:12537169-12539669 GCF_042767895.1 Penaeus vannamei | reverse complement strand
AGGGAGAGGAGGCCGCAGCCCCCGAGGGAGAGGAGGCCGCAGCCCCCGAGGGAAATATGGAGGCGGTAACCTCCGAGGAGGGTGAGGCCGCAGCCCCCGAGGGAGAGGAGGCCGCAGCCCCCGAGGGAGAGGAGGCCGCAGCCCCCGAGGGAGAGGAGGCCGCAGCCCCCGAGGGAGAGGAGGCCGCAGCCCCCGAGGGAGAGGAGGCCGCAGCCCCCGAGGGAGAGGAGGCCGCAGCCCCCAAGCGGGCTCTCGACCTTGAGGAGCCCGAGAAGGAGACCCCACGCCCTTGAGCCCGAAGAAGACCCCACGCCCTTGAGCCCAAGAAGGAGACCCCACGCCCTTGAGCCCAAGGGAGAGGAGGCCGCAGCCCCCTTGAGGGAGAGGAGGACCGCAACCCCCTTGAGCCCAAGAAGGAGGCCGCATGCCCCCAAGCCCGAGGAGACTCTCGACCTTGAGGAGCCCGAGAAGGAGACCCCACGCCCTTGAGCCCAAGAAGGAGACCCCACGCCCTTGAGCCCGAGAAGGAGACCCCACGCCTTTGAGCCCGAGAAGGAGACCCAGGAAGTCGCATGATTAAGATAATAAGGCCATGGAGACCCAGGAAGTCTGCCAAATGTCTTCCTGATAGATAGATAGATAGATAGAATATATTATATATATATACATATATATATATATATATATATATATATATATATATATATATATATATATATATATATATATATATATATATATATATATATATATATATATATATATATATATAGCGGTCCGAGGGTGAATATAAATTACGTATTTAGCAATCGGTGAAGAAAGGTTGTGTTACAGCAGTATAGCTCTTGCTGAAGGGACAACACATCATCAGTATGTCTGGTTTGGCAAGAAGGTATGAATGAACAGTTAAGTAGTGACCATATGTGATAAACATGTAACTTTACGTGAATTATACAATGTTACGAGAGATACATAGGAAAAGATTAGCTGGGTTACAACTACATATACCTCTTCCTTCGTCGTCGCCAGGTGGTGTACTTAGGGCCCTTGCTTCGTTTTCATTTACAGTAAGAATTGCAACGGACGCGCTTCGAGGAAATCTTTATCAGAACTGTAATTCTGCCGAACATTTAATTGGCACGCGGCAGTGGCAATTCCTACCTATCAGTGTTATTCATTCTTACTTATATTTGTTTTTCCATGTGTCACTGTAAACTCAATTTTAAGATACGAAACATTCACAGTCACCAGCAACGTGTCACAACAGAATTACCACATGCTATGTGTCTTTATCAAGAAACAATAAAAAGATGATACTGAAGTGAATTCTCGAAGAATTTACTGGAATTTATCCTGAATAAGTGTATGCGCGGGCGTGTATGTGGGAATGTACATGTGTACATATACGAGTGTGTGTGTGTGTGTGTGTGTGTGAAACTAATCTGGATTTAACTGACCATAAAAATGTATAATCCTCTGTCTCCGTTTCAAAGAGAGAAATAAAACTGAAATTAGTTCATTAGCCTTGCGTTCTCTGTAAAGTGATGTTACATCATAAAAAAACAACAACAGGACAGCACCGCAATCTAATGAATCAGCGATATCCCAAGATTTTTTTTTTTTTTTATTAGCATGGAAATCCTTATTTTTTCATGACTATCATCATATAACAATACACTTGGCTATTGGTTCTATTTTCCTAATTCGTGAGTTGCAAACAATGAAAAGGAAAGATCTGCCATCTTTCCGCCTTGCCCCTTCTCATTCGCCCTCTCGCTCCTGTCTTTCACTTCCACCAGTCCCAAGAAAGCGTCATGGCCGGAAGTCCCTGTCCCTCGGTAAGAAGACGGCGTTTTTCAATAATTTGTAACTTTTTTTGAACGTGACTCAACGTGTTTTTTTCGAAGATAGTTTAGGGACATTTACATACCTACGTTTTCAGAGGTGGGAAGGCTACCGGTTAAATATCGAGGTAGGAATAAAAGAGAGAGAGAGAGAGAGAGAGAGAGAGAGGGAGGGAGGGAAGGAGGGAGGGAGAGAGAGGGAGAGAGAGGAGAGAGAGAGAGAGAGAGAGAGAGAGAGAGAGAGAGAGAGAGAGAGAGAGAGAGAGAGAGAGAGAGAGAGAAAGAGAGAGAGAGAGAGAGAGAGAGGGAGATAGATAGATAGATAGATAGAGAGAGAGAGACAGAGAAAGAGAGAGAGAGAGAGAGAGAGAGAGAGAGAGAGAGAGAGAGAGAGAGAGAGAGAGAGAGAGACTTTTCGATCTGGTGCAGGACGCGGTCAAGCAAGTTTGGTACCAAGCAATGGACAGGAAATTTTCCTTGATATGACTTATCACTTAAAGAGCATTCGATACGTTTTGCAGAATCCAAAGAACAGAATTACCGTCTGTTGTAATACCTTTCTTTCATGTCGATCCTACTGACAATAATAGTTTACCCAAAGATTTATGGCTAGAAGTAGCTGTACTTTTTTCACCAACAGTCTTTTTGAATATTCC
>NC_091564.1:12519669-12527169 GCF_042767895.1 Penaeus vannamei | reverse complement strand
TTGTTGTTGCTATTAATGGTATTATCATTGTTATTATCATCATCATCATTGTTATTATTATTATCATCAACATTATTATCATTATTATTATTATTGTTGTTGTTGTTACTATTATCATTATCTTTATTATTATTGTTATTATTACTATTGTTATTATTGTTATTATTATTATTATTATTATTATTATTATTATTATTATCATCATCATCATCATTATCATTATTTTTATCATTATTGTCATTATTATAATTATTATTATTATTATTATTGTTGTTGTTGTTGTTATTGTTATCATTATTATCATTATTATTGTTATTATTATTATTATCATTATTATCATTATTATTGTTATTATTATTATTGTTATCATTATTATCATTATTATTATTGTCATTATTATTATTATCATTTTCATTATTATCATTATTATTGTTATCATTATTATTATTATTATTATTATTATTATTATTATTATTATTATTATTATTATTATTATTATTATTATTATTATTATTATTATTATTATCATCATCATCATCATCATCATCATCATCATTTTCATTGTTATTATTATTATTATGATTATTATTATTATTATTATTATTATTATTATTATTATTATTATTATTATCATATTATCATCATTATAATTATCGTTATCATTAACATTATCATCCTCATCCTCATCATTATCATCATCATTATCCTCATCATATTCGTATTAGTGATATCATTATCAATATCATCATGTGTATTATTCATTTATTCAAATTCATCTCGCTTCCCCTCTGTTTTTTTTTTAATCTAACGCACTGTCCATGCAACTATCAATCATCTTTTTGTTTTTGTTTTTGTTTTTGTTCGTGTCCGCAGTACCGTAGTATTTTCGGATCTCACGCATGATCTTGTGGATTATGCATTGCGTATTATGGGCAATTTCTGGGTTCATTTATCATTTCCCGAGACTAGGTATATTTACGAGAAACCATTTGGATAAGTACACGAAGGGAGAAATGTACAGAGAGGATTTTTGTTGTTTTTTGGTATTTTCTGGGTGGATGCGATGTATTGGTAATGGAAAATAATTAAATAATGTGATGAAAACACACGATACAGCCAAAAGGAAGAAAATTAATGTTTTTAATTTTGGAGGAAAAGCTGAAAATCTGAGCCATATTACATTTTTTCTGTTAGGATGTAATGTGAAAGTCGATACTCAGAATTAGCTGCAAATTCTCTCTCTCTCTCTCTCTCTCTCTCTCTCTCTCTCTCTCTCTCTCTCTCTCTCTCTCTCTCTCTCTCTCTCTCTATCTATCTATCTATCTATCTATCTCTCTCTCTTTCTCTGTCTGTCTATCTACCTACTTACCTATCTCTATTCATCTATTTAATTCTCTCTCTATCCCTACTCCTCCTCCCCCTATCTTTCATTACCTCATTCTCTTCTCTCTCTCTCTCTCTCTCTCTCTCTCTCTCTCTCTCTCTCTCTCTCTCTCTCTCTCTCTCTCTCTCTCTCTCTCTCTCTCTCTCTCTCTCTCTCTCTCTCTTTCTTTCTTTCTCTCTCCCCCCTTGCCCCCCCCCTCTCTCTCTTTCTTTCTCTCTTCCATTCTCCCTCTCTGTCTATCGGTTTTTCTCCCCCCCTCTTTCCTTCTCTCACTTCCCGATTCGCTTTGTAACTGATAAGGGATGAGAAGAGTGGCCTGACTGTTATCCCGAAACGTAACTGGATTGTGAGAAGGGAAGTAAAACTAATCCTGAGGGGAATAAGAGGGAAAGAGTTTCCGATAACCAAAAAAAAAAAAAAAAATGGAATGAAGAGAGAGAAAGAATGACTGAGAGAGAGGGAGGGGGAGAAAGAGAGAGAGAGAGAGGGAGAGAGAGAGAGAGAGAGAGAGAGAGAGAGAGAGAGAGAGAGAGAGAGAGAGAGAGAGAGAGAGAGGAGAGAGAGAGAGAGAGAGAGAGAGAGAGGGGGAGAGAGAGAGAGGGGGGGGTAGAAAGATAGATAGATTGAGAGAGAGAGAGAGATTGACAGCGAACGACAGAAAGAGAGCGTCAGCCAAAGAAAAAGAGAAAGAGATAGCAGGACAGAAATAGAAAAAGACAGAGGATGAGACAGACAAAGAGGGGAAAAGGGGAAATAGAGAATGAGGAATTCAGAGAAAGAGGAAAAAAGGGAAAGAGAGAATAAGGAATTCCATCCGTCACGAAAGGGAGATGAAGGAAAGGGGAATAGGTGGGAGATTAGTGGGTAGAAGGGGGAAGGGGGAGGGGGGACAGCCCCACGATGCTGCTATTAGCCCACTGGAGTTTAAAGTCAGGCACGCGATTCACCCACGCACAATGTCTCCCTTCCTCTCCCTTCCTCTCCCTTCCTCTCCCTTGCCCAGTTCATTGCCCTCTCTCTCTCTTCCTCACTTCTCCGGTTTATTCTTCATTTTCCATTCCTTCGTTTTATTGTTTTGTCTCGGTTTCCTTTCTCTTTTTTTCTGCTCGGTGTATTGCACTTTCTCCTTTGTTTTTCTTCCATCTTTTCCTAGACTGGGTTCATTATTCTATCTCTCTCTCTTTCTTTTCTTCTATTCCTATTTATTTCCCTTCTCTCTTGCTTATTTCATTCCTCCTGTCCTTTTCTTTCCTCCTTCTCTAGTTCATTTTATTGCTCCTCCTCCTTCACTATTTACCTGTTTTCCCTACTTCCTGGTTTCTCCTCCAATCCATTGTTCTTTCTCATTCATCTGCTTTATTCATTTTTTCTTTTTCTCCTGTCCTCAGTTAGTTCTTTCTCCTTATATTTCTATTTTCCTTAGTTCTTTCTTTCGCCCTCTCTTCTGCAGACCATCACCTTTTCTCCCTTTTTTTCTCTCTCTTCCTATGCTTATTGTTCTTTCTCCATATTTTTCATTACTCCTTTCTTTCTCTTATTTCCTCCTTCCAAAGTTCAATGTTCATTCTCCTTCTTCTTTCTCCCTTTTTTCTTTTTTCCGTCTTCCTCCTTCCATCACACTTCTTTCTCTTTTCTTTTTTTGTCTTCCTTCCTTCTTTTTTTTTTCACTTTGAGAGAAAAATAAAACGAAAAGTTCATACGTAAAAAAAGAGGGGGGGGAGGGGGTGAAGGAGCCATAGTTACAAAGGTTACACGGAAGGGACAGACACAGCTCCTGAGAGAATATATGAGTTTATAATCCCTGATATATGTTCAAAAGAACCTTTTATTATACCTATGGGATCCTAGAGCCTTTTCCGTGACCTGAAACGACAACCTTTCGTGAAATTCGTTCGTATTTTAGTACATATTTTGTGGACCTGAACCGACCAAAAATAACCATATAGGATACCATAGCCAATATCCACTTCGCATCGTATTTCCAGAAAATCAAAAAGTTATCTCTACTACATCTAGAAAGTATATATAGAAATCCCAAGACGTGATAGTATACATACACACACACGCACACGCACACACACACACACACACACACATTCACACAAACACAAGCACACACACACAAACAAACACAAACACATACACATACACACAAACACAAACACACACACAAACAAATACAAACACACACATACACACACACAAACAAACACACACAAAAATACAAACACACAAACAAACACACACACACACAAACACAAAGAAAGAAAATGAAGAAAAAAAAACGTTTTCTGTAATAGCTTCCAGAATAAAATGTTTCTAAGTGCAGTTATAAACCTTTTCGGTTGCTACACAGAGCTCAAGGTCACACGCAGGCTATTTTTTGTCCCCAAATTAGGGATGAGTAAGACCCAAGTTTTACTGAGGCATAGAACGCCAACTTGCAAATCTTGTAAACATGAAGGAAGTAATGACTTTTTCCCTTTTATTATCATTATTATCATCCTTGTTGTTATTATTATTGTTATAATGATTATGGTGATAGTAGTACCATAGTTATTATTACTATTATTGTCATTATTATTTCGGTGGATGAAGGGACAACTGCATTTTACTTTGGATATTTCATATCTTTATCACTGTCATGTCATATTTTTATTTCTCCCAATTAATTCATATCTTATTTTCATTTCTGCACATACTTTATCCTAGTGTCTTTACTCATTTCCTTCTCTTTTTATCTGTCTGTCAATCTGTCTCTCCAAATCAACTCTCTCTCTCTCTCTCTCTCTCTCTCTCTCTCTCTCTCTCTGTCTCTCTCTCTCTCTCTCTCTCTCTCTCTCTCTCTGCTCCCTCTCTTTCAATATATACATATATATATATATATATATATATATATATATATATATATATATATATATATTATATACTATATAAATATAGTATATAATATATATCATATGATATATATGTATATATATATATATATATATATATATATATATATATATATATATATATATATATATATTTATATATATATATATATATATATATATATATATATATATATATATATATATAATATATATAGTCTGGAGAATGTTGTCAGGTTAAGAAATGCCACTTTCTTATAAGCAGACACGTAAATACACGGAGTTGGATCTAAAGAATTGTCTGGTGCAGTGGTTGAGAGATGTCTGCCCAGCCTATGCTTGCCTAGGCCTACGTAAGCTATGGAACTTCTAGGCAAAAGTAAATTACAATTGTACCAGTCTGCGAAATTACAGTGGTACCAGTCTGCGAAATTACAGTGGTACCAGTCTGCGCGCTTGAATGATGTAATATTGCAAAGCTTGGTGTTTTGATGTCACCTGTAGTTCGATTTTCATTAGCAGGGGAGACAGGTGAGGTTGAAAATTGTCTCGTTTAGAGTAAAACACTTATGATAATGAAAATGATTATTATGATGGTGATATTTATTATTATGATGCGAAGGATAATAGTAATGATAATGATGATATTATTATTATTTTTTACTCTAGTGATGGAATAATGAAAAGGATGATGATAGTGATAATAATGAAAAGAATGGTGAAAGATAATAATATTCTGTACAATAATATGTATGTATATGTAATATACATTGATGCCACATACTTCTCTTCCTTCCTTCTTCCATATCTCTCTTCTTTCTCCCTCCCTACCAACCTACCTCCATCCACCCATCGTTCCCTACCTCCCTCTCCTTCCCTCCTTCCTTCCCATCCTTTACCACATCTCTTTATTTCCTTTTCCTCTCTCTCTCCTCCCTATCAACCCTGTTCCTCCCCCCAATACCCCTGAAATATACGATATTAAGAACCGCCATCATGGCAGCTGTAAATATTATACCCATGTCCGTAAAGACTATATTTACCTTGCGCCTGAATGAAACGTCGCCCTTACTCACGTCACCAAATTCAGTAAAGGGAATATATATACATGTAAACACTGAGGGGAGCGTGCATGTATGTTTGTGAGTGTATGCCTGTGTGCGTGCGTGCGTGATTGCCTGGACTGGAAATGGATGTGGAAGACAGAGAGAGAAAAAGAGAGATCTGTGAGATACATAAATTATAAAGCAAATTCCCGACTGGAAGAGACAGGACCTTGGATACAGGGCGAGAGAGCGAAAGACAATGAACGAATGCCTGGGTCTCGCTAAACCACTTTTAACGTCTTTGTTTTATAATGATATTCACGTTTCTTTTCCCTCAGCCTTGAAATAGACAAGGGTGTTATCTTTTTGTCGTATATCACGAGGCATGGGCAAATATTATCCGGTTTTATAATAGAAAACAAAGGAAGGCAAATAACTGTTGTTTCGCGATCATCTAAAGGTAGATCATTATGTGGCTATGTATCTATATTTGTAATAATCTGGTTGCGTTATTTGATCTTCTTGTTCTCTCTCTCTCTCTCTCTCTCTCTTTTATCTTTATTTCTCTCTCTCCCTTCTTCCCTCCAGTCGCTCTCTCTCTCTCTCTCTCTCTCTCTCTCTCTCTCTCTCTCTCTCTCTCTCTCTCTCTCTCTCTCTCTCTCTCTCTCTCTCTCTATGTCTATCTCTTTCACTCTCTCTCTCTCTCACTCTCTCTCTCTCTCTCTCTATGTCTATCTCTTTCTCTCTCTCTCTCTCTCTCCCTCACTACCTTCTTTCTTCTTCCTCACACCCTCCATCTTTACATAAACCCGTTTGCATTACACACATTGCACATATTCTACTATATTCTACACATTCTACACATGTTGCACTTATTCTACAAATTCTACAATTACACAAATTCTCCATATGCTACACATCCTACACATATTCTACAAATTCTACACACATTACACATATTCTCCATATGCTACACATCCTACACATATTGCACATATTCTACAAATTCTACAAATTCTACACACATTACACAAATTCTACATATGCTACACATCCTACACATATTGCACATATTCTACAAATTCTACACACATTACACAAATTCTACATATGCTACACATCCTACACATATTGCACATATTCTACAAATTCTACATATGCTACACATCCTACACATATTGCACATATTCTACAAATTCTCCATATGCTACACATCCTACACATTTTGCACATAAATACTGCACCTATTCAGCCCTACTCAAAATCCCGAGCTGCCACCAGTGTCAACCCGCCAGTGCGTAATCCCGGCTCTCGGGGGTCAGACTAAGACACAATGCACGCAATTTTCGCGAGATTAAATCATTTTTCCGCACCTCTAGAGAGAGGAAATGCGTGCCGTGAGGTCAAGCTGGGATGACAGGAAGGAAGATGGAATGACAGGCAGGAAGATAGAGTGAAGGGATGATTTAGAGGGTAAAAGTCTTCTGTTATAGGGAGGGACAGGCCATTACAAAGACGCACAAATCGGGTTATTGTTTCAATCACCTTGTCAGGTAGGAATCTATAATGATATGATCTATAATGATATCTTGTGAATCTGGATTTTTAAAAACAAGATGTATTAAATGGTAGAATCAGAACGTTATGCTGCCAAATATGATATTGTTTTTCATATATATATTTTTTTATTTGTAACCATTTGAGAGAGACAGACAAACAGAAAAAGATGGAAAAAGAAAGAAATGGATGGATTCAGAGAGAGAGAAGCAAGAGTGGAAACTGAAAGAAGAAGTAAAGGAGAGAAGAGAATAGGAAGATGCGCAGTAGAGACCTAATTACTACATAAAGTAATTTGATCCAATTAATGAATCTTCCTAATCGATACTGTAAAATATTCGAAATATGTTGAATTCATGTAGAGTATCGGTGTTATAGATTCTGTATGAGAGGAAGCGGATGTTGCGTGAGGGACAGTAATGGGTGGAGGAGGAGGGTGGGGGGGGTGGGGGGGCTGTAGGATAGGGGGGGGGATACTGGGGCTGGTAGCTGGAGGAGAGTGAGACAGCTGGAGAAAAGGTTTAGAGCAGTTGATGTGTTAATATGTCTCTCTCTTTCTTTCTTTCTCTCTCCCTCTCACTGTCTATCTATCTATCTGTCTCTCTGTCACTTTGCCTCTCTTTCTCTCTCTCTGTCT
>NC_091564.1:12504669-12507169 GCF_042767895.1 Penaeus vannamei | reverse complement strand
TAGCAGTCCTCAAGTAAGTCTTCATATAACAGCCATTTATCACTACGCCACGGAAATGAATACGAAGCATGCACGGTCGATAATGCTGATGTAATACCCCACCCACACTAACACACACACGCGCAACATGTTAGCTTCAGTCAGTATGTTCCTTCGCTGCATAATCGACATCTAACAAAGTGTTTTGTTTGTTGTACGGAAAGTGTTCCATTTTTTTCTGTTTTCGTTTTCCTATTTGTTTCCCAAGTTATTCCAAAACTATACCAAAATTATTCCAAAGTGTATCAAAATCGCGTCAAAAGTAAATCAAAATTGTTCCCCAAGTATACCACGAATGATTTTCCTTACTGTCATGTTCCAGAACAATTCCACAATACCATAATTATCCCCAAAACGTACCAAAATCGTTCTAAAAAACAATACTTCCTTTCATTATTATCCAAATTTCAGCTCCTAATATCAGTGCTTTCCGCAAGCAGTTTCTCATTTGCCTGCACAAGAATTTTTTTTTTAATTTGGTTGGATTGTTTTAATTACTCTCCGAATTGTTAATAAAATTAGCTTATCTATTGTTTGGGAATGAAAATTAGAATCAAAAGGACTAGGGACTATTGTTCCATCTTGTTCCATATTGTTATGACATATTGTTCCATGCGCCGTGGATGCCTTGTCTCCCGAGTCCCCAAGGTCGTATCCCAAACCACCGGTGACCTTGACTCGTGGCCCTTGAGTCGTAGATATCTAAACCATAATTATAACGAAAGATGAGCGAATAAATAAAGAAAAAGTCAGAAATAAAAGTATGTCTTCATACACACAGAAATAAAAGTAAAATAATGACGATTTTTCCAGGTGTTATTTATTTCTTTATTTATTAATTATTATTATTATTATTTTTTTTTTTTGGGGGGGGGGTCGTTCTTTCTTTCTTTCTTTCTCTCCTTTCTCTCTTTTTGTGTTTTTTTTGTTTTTTTTACTCTACTCTGGAAGCTTGTGAATATAGCGGAGAGGCAAAGGCTTGATAAATAAGAAGAGAGAGAATGCATAACATTAATGAAAACGACATCCGCCCACTTACTCTCCTTGGAAATTCTTGGTATTAGATTATCTTTGTCAGCTGATATTATGTTGTTTTATTTATGTGATGTTATGTTGTTGTTGTTTTTTTCTTGTTATGTGTAGTCTCTCTCTCTCTCTCTCTCTATCTATCTATCTATCTCTTTCTCTCTCTCTCTCTCGCTCTCTCTCTCTCTATCTATCTATCTCTTTCTCTCTCTCTCTCTCTCTCTCTATCTATCTATCTATCTCTTTCTGTCTATCTCTCTCTCTCTCTCTCGCTCTCTCTCTATCTATCTATCTATCTCTTCTCTTTCTATCTCTATCTATCTATCTATCTCTTCTCTTTTTCTCTCTCTGTCTCTGTCTCTGTCTCTCTCTCTCTCTCTCTCTCTCTCTCTCTCTCTCTCTCTCTCTCTCTCTCTCTCTCTCTCTCTCTCTCTCTCTCTCTCTCTCTCGTCTACACGATGAATGTTCCTATTTTCCTTTTCTTTTTCTTTTTTGTCTTCTTAGTGTTCCTCTAAATTAGTATTGCGTCCTCAGAACATTTCCCATTTTCCTTTGGATTTCCTTTGGTTTCCGTTACTCGTCTTAATGTTCTTTAGCTTTTCATCCTTTCTCTTAATTCCCTCTCTTAATTTCTCCCTCCTCTTCTTCCCTTTTTCTTCAGTATTCCCCTCCTCATTCCACTCACACCGAATGGCTTAGACACGGCAAAAATTACGGTTCGAGTCACCACAAAATGTTTATGTGCCTTTGCCACGAATGCAGCCTGTTGAGAATGCTGTTTACCTGTTGAGTAAGCTGCGTTTGTATAAAATTTCTACTGAGTTCAGGCTGCAAAATGAATAAAATTTATTATCTGTTGAGTAAGCTACGTTTGAATAAAATTTCTGCTGTTTTAGGCTGCAGGATGAATAAAGTTGTTTATCTGTTGAGTAAGCTACGTTTGAATAAATATTTTGTTGAGTTTTAGGCTACAAAGTCAGTAAGGTTGTTTATCTGTTGAGTAAGCTACGTTTGTATAAAATTTCTACTGAGTTCAGGCTGCAAGATGAATAAAGTTGTTTATCTGTTGAGTAAGTTACGTTTGAATACAATTTCTGCTGTTTTAGGCTGCAAGATGAATGAAGTTGTTTATCAGCTGAGTAAGCTACGTTTGTATAAAATTTCTGCCGAGTTTTAGGCTGCAAGATGAATAAAGTTGTTTATCTGTTGAGTAAGCTACGTTTGAATAAATTTTTTGTTGAGTTTTAGGCTACAAGATGAGTAAAGTTGTTTATCTGTTGAGTAAGCTACGTTTGTATGAAATTTCTGCCGAGTTTTAGGCTGCAAAATGAATAAAATTTATTATCTGTTGAGTAAGCTACGTTTGAATAAAATTTCTGCTGTTTTAGGCTGCAAAAGTAATAAAGTTGTTTATCTGCTGAGTAAGCTACGTTTG
>NC_091564.1:12489669-12492169 GCF_042767895.1 Penaeus vannamei | reverse complement strand
ATTCTCAGCAACATATATATACTCCAAAAAACATGTATACTTGCGAATCATCACTTCCACCAATATTTAGATTTAGTTTCAAAACCTCCTGAATGTTTCACTCTTTTTGTGATTTTTGACCACGGAAAAGACCAAAATATATGTGTACATAAACCAACGTCTCTCTTTCATACCAGTAAGAAAATACCACATTGTATATATTTTTATTTAAATGTTGAATCTACAATGAACAAAGATTCTACCATTTTTCTTTATATGAAAATGTGGGGTTTGTATTTTAAGGTCTTTTTTAACAATATTTTCCCACTCTTAAGGCATAGATTCGAGGATCTATAGAGTAACAATAATAAAAATTTCCTACATAAATTGGAGAAAAGTAACCATAGATGAGTAAATGCAAAGACAATGATAATAACATGGAAAACGATAGACATTTCATTTTACGTTTTGTTTGTTCATTTATTTGTTTTTAGATTAATTTATCGAGAGATTTATTTATTCGTTTGTTTATCTATTTATCCATCTATTTATCTATTCATCTACTTATTGTTTTTTCTTTCTTTCTTTCTTTCTTTTCTTTTCTTTTCTTTTTTTGACAGGCGAATTCGGTGACAACGAATTTTGATTTTTTTAAATACTTTTATGAGGAAGTTCTAGTTTATGATACACTAATTTAAAAAAACAATGAGGAGTGGGTTTAAAAAACGTCCTGTTGTGGTGAACATGAAATGTCATAAAAATGATAATGATAAATGTAGATGTAAAATAAAATAAAAACAAATATTGTGAGGAACTTGCTATAGAATGAGGGTGTTTTTTCAGTACACGTGTTGGTGGAATTCATGTTTTTTTTATTATTGTTATCATTTTAATTAGCCATCATAAAACAAAAAAGGCTAAAGTTCTAAAAAGGAAAGAAATAAAGTTACTAAAAAAGATAGATGAGAAAGAAAAATAAGAAACAGGTGAAGTATACGAAACATAATAAAATAGAAAAAAAAAAATACATGGTAGAAATTATGAAGGAAAAGTAGCAAAGAAAAAAAAAATATTGCATTATTGTGTTGCAAGGCTCTAGCTCGTTCACCTGAGCGTCATGGCATTGTCTTGCCCCGCCTGCCTCCATGAGTGATGTGTTTGTCTTCCCTCGAGGCTCGTGTTCTGCCAGCCACAAGCACAGGCTACGCGAGAATGACCTTTCTGGCGCCTTGGGATTCTTTCTCAAGGGTTTGGGAAGGTGGAAAGGTCAGTCTATTTTCTGGCCTCCGTCTCTTTGTTTCTTTTTTTTAGTTTATTCTCATTATTATCATTATTGTTATATATATTCATTTTATTTATTTATTTTTATTTTTTTTATTTTTATTTATTTATTTTTTTTTTTTGGGGGGGGTCTTGTTCGTGTTGTTATTTTCTTCTCTGGATGTCTGTTTGGTGTACTGTTTGTCTGTGTGTCTGTCTATGTCTCCCCTTTTCGTCTTTTTCTGGTTGTTTACGTGGTTTTCTCGCTCTCTTATTTATCCCTCTCTTTCCCATTCTTCCATGTCCCTCTCTTTCTAACAGAACGTAAGATTACCTATATCAACTTCCATCAGTTTAAAGAACACACATTTCTTTTGTGTAACAGATGAAGCCACTTCACTTCCACATGCAAAGGAACAATCATTGCACACATGACCGGCCTATGCGAGAGCGAATGTCAATAAGACTTTGCATTAAGGAGCAACAACCTCTCAATTGCACACATAAACCTCAAGACCCGACAGTTCAACCGAGAAGGCGCTTCGATCCCCCTTGAATCGTGTGGTTTGGGCGACACCCTCTTGTCAGGACCTTCGCTAGGCCTACAATTTGTCTAAGTGGTGACGTCAGAAGTGGTCGAGTTGGTGGGTCATTTTTCTTTTATCATATGTTACTGGTTACTATAATTGTTATTTTTGTTTTGTTTTATTTGGTTGTTTTTCTTGTGACGAGGTGATATGTTGCTGTTATTGCTTGCGAAGGGTTATCATATACTTGTATTGTTAAAAATAGAATAAAAGTATTGGCTACGATCAAGACAACGAAGAAACGTAACGACAAAGACAAAAAATAGAAAAAAATGAAGCAAATATCTTGTCTTTTGACGTGAAGGTTAAAAGGGTGTTTCCGAATTGCTGTCATAAATGATAAATCCATCAGTTAAGAAAAAAAATAATACCACGATCAAAACAGCAAAGAAACGAAAAACCAAAGACAAAAATAGACGAACGAACCAAAACGGACACACAAGAAGACAAACCAGACTGCTCTTGTGTTGATGACCGGAGACCCTCTCGTAACATTACCTTACTGTTATTAAATATCAATAGATTCCTCCCTCCACTGTCTCTCGGGTGATGCTTCTTATCTCCAAGGCGATCCCTACCTGTCGTCTTGCCTTCTGTGAACATCTTAATGAGTCCAGGTAACTTACGACGTATTTTTTTTCCATTATAGAGACTAAAGAAAAAGTGAAGGGTCG
>NC_091564.1:12454669-12464669 GCF_042767895.1 Penaeus vannamei | reverse complement strand
TAGAGACAAAGTTAGAGAGAGTTATATACATCATGCTTACAAATAGATATTTAGAATGATGGGTACATATAAGATAGATAGATGAATGGATGGATTGATAGACAGATTGAGAGACTAAAACAGAGGCAAATCTAACAACAAACAAACAAACAAACAAGAAGAGAGAGGAGCCAAAAGGAAAACAAACAGACAGAAACCCAGATAACGCACCACATACAGACAGACATAAAAGGAGACAAAAAGATAACCGAAAAAAGGGAAGAGAGACCAACAAATGCCGAGTGAGCAGAAAGCCGTTGTGGGTCGTCGCTGCTGGTCAATATTTCTTATTTGATTGCATGTTTGCCGCTGGAGGAAGAGGAGGGAGAAGGGAGAAGGGGAGAGAAGGACGAGAAAAGGAGGGAGAAGAATAGAGAGGGGCGAGGGAAGGAGGGAGAAGGGAAGAGAAGGAGGGAGAAGGGAGAAGGGGAGAGAGGAGCGAGAGAAAGAGGGAGAAGAGGAGAGAGGGGCGAGAGGAGGGAGAAGGGAGAAAAAGGCGAGAGAAGGAGGGAGAAGAGGAGAGAGAGCGAGAGGAGGGAAAGAGGAGAGAGGAGCGAGAGAAGGAGGGAGAAGGGGAGAGAGGGGCGAGAAAAGGAGGGAGAAGAGGAGAGAGGGGCGAGAGAAGGAGATACAAGAGGAGAGAGGGGCGAGAGAAGGAGGAAGAAGAGGAGAGAGAGGCGAGAGAAAGAGAAGGGAAGGAAGAAGAGGAGAAGGAGGGTGGGTTGACGACAAGAAAGAAGGGGCGTTAAATACAAACAATCACACATATATCATCTATCTCTCTATCTCTCGCTCTTTCACCTTTCTTATCTTTTCATTCCTCTCTTCCGATTCCTTTATTCATTTCACCTAATGATACATCAAGTTATCGGCGTTTCTTTTGACATTTATTTCTGCTTCTTAATGCAGTTGTCGTAAATTTAAGATGAATATCGATAAAAGGAAGGGATAGGAAAGGAAGGATAGAGAGTAAGTGAGCCGGCGAGAGAGAGAGAGAGAGAGAGAGAGAGAGAGAGAGAGAGAGAGAGAGAGAGAGAGAGAGAGAGAGAGAGAGAAAGAGAGAGAGAGAGAGGGGGGGAGGGGGAGGGAGAGAGAGGGGGAGAGGGAGGGAGAGAGGGAGGGAGGGAGAGGGAGGGAGAGAGGGAGGGAGAGAGAGAGAGAGAGAGAGAGAGAGAGAGAGAGAGAGAGAGAGAGAGAGAGAGAGAGAGAGAGAGAGAGAGAGAGAGAGAGAGAGAGAGAGAGAGAGAGAGAGAGAGAGAGAGAGAGAGAGAGAGAGAGAGGGAGGGGGTAGGGAGGGAGGGAGAGGGAGGGGGAGGGAGGGAGGGAGGGAGGGAGAAGGAGAGAGAGAGAGAGAGAGAGAGAGAGAGAGAGAGAGAGAGAGAGAGAGAGAGAGAGAGAGAGAGAGAGAGAGAGAGAGAGAAAGAGAGAAAGACGAGATAGAGACCATACAGCGACAGAGACAGGAAGAAAGACAAACACTGAGATAGCCAGACAAACCTGAGTGACAGACAGACAAACAGAGAGACATCCAGACAGACAGAAAGACAAACAAACAAAGACTATCAACACATCGTCTTAATCAGTCACTTCCTCCTTTCTCCACACACACAAACAATCACACGAAACTACTTGTCCACTCACAAACAACCAAAAATGCACCCAAGTACCAATGCACGAACGGACATACTCACACACACCCTCAGAAACAGGTAGCCACACGCACGCATACCTACGTAGGTCTGGTCTCCCTTCAATAACGTAAACAATAGACATCTGCGACCTACTTACGCTCACGACACAGCACGAGAGTCAACACTAACGGTAATAATAAGGTCGTTAATCCAAAATTTTCAGTTCGTTGTTGCGTCAAAAATGGTGTTCGTGGGCTTTGTATTTTCGTCGTCCGTAAATGCGAAGATTATTTTTCCTAATGAAGATAATGTTATGTGTTATTAGGTGCTGTCCATCTCGTGAAAATGTCGGAATGATAATAATCGCACACGGTCTCATAATTACACTACTGACAAAGGTTCATTGCACTACTATTATCAATGTATTAATTCTATTCTTCCCAATCCTTGTCATCAAAGTTATTCTATGATTTTTAACTTAATGTAATCATTATCAACTTCACTGTCATTCTAAGTATCATCGTTAGCGCAATTTTATTTAAATTTCTTCCTTCTTTTCTATCATAATAAAGTTACGATTGTCTTTATCTCCATTATCATTGATGCTATTTTCATCGTCGTTATTATTATTATTACTGCAATTACTAATATTTTTCCTTTATGAATAACACACTTATCATTACCATAATCTTTTTAGTTTTCGTTATTATTGATATATATTGTCATTATCGTTATCATTTTTATCATTACCATTACTATTATTATCATTATCATTATTATTATTATCAATACGATTATCATCATTCTCATTATCCTCATCATTATCCCTATTATTCTTATTATAATTTTATTGGTATTTCTATTGCTATTATCATATCATCATGATACAATGAAAATTAATGGAGTAGTGATAGTAATAACTACTACCATTACTCATCATTATCATCAACATCATCATCATTATCATCATCACCATTATCATCATCATTATTATTATCATCATTACCATGATCATCATTATTATTATCATCATTATCATCACCATCATCATCATCATCATCATCACCATCATCATCATCATCATCATCATTATCATCACTATCATCATCACCATCATTATCGTTATCATTATCAAAGGGTTTAGTGCAGTCTGCATCTACAGTGAATGCTATTTTCTGTCTCTTTTATTTGAGTATGACCTACAAATGTTATCTTGTGAGAAATATGATATTCTCTTGTCTTGTCCCGGTCTTTATACACTTCCATTTCCTCTTTATTCGTTCTATTCTTCTTCATTGTTACTATTATTACTATGATTATTGAAATCATCATTATTTTCTATTCTTTGGCATTTTTTTTTTCTTGGTCAAGATATTTTTTTTTCGTTTCGTAAGTATCGACGATACAGAAAAAGAGAGAAATACAGAGAAAAAAGAAAATAATCCCATAAAATTGGATAGATTTATAAAACAAGACAATTAAATAACATAGGCTTTAAATGAGATTAGCAGATAATTAATGAACTGATACATAATTGATATAGGATTAGTTGCAATGTCACAAGCAAGCTAAGAAACAGACCATTACAAATCCCTATGACTGAGGCTAGTGTCCGGCGATGAAATGGCACAGTGTCACGCGAGAGTGCCATGGGCGGTGGCACTTGACATTCCTTTCTTCATTACAGAGCCAAACACGGCTGAGGAGGAGGAGGAGGGGGAGGAGGAGAAGGGGAGGGAGAGGAGGAGGGAGGGAGGGAGGGGAGGGAGAGGAGGCAGGGGAGGGGAGGAGGAGGAGGGGGAGGGGAGGAGGAGGGAAGGGGAGGAGGAGAGGAGGAGGAGGGAGGAAGGAGGAGGAGGAGGGAGGGAGAGGAGGGGGAGGAGGAGGAAGAGAGGGAGGGAGAGGAGGGGGAGGGGTAAGGAGGTAGTGTAAGAGAGGGTGGGGCCAAAGGTAGGAAGGAGGTTCGGAGGGTAGGGTGGGGTGAGAGAAGGGTAGAGGGTAGGATAGAAGGAGGCGTGGAGGGTTAGGGAGTTGCGATGGGGGAATAGGAGGAGGAGAAGGGGTAGGGGAAGGGAGGAGAAAGGAGGAGGAAGAGGTGGAAGGAAGAAGTTAAGGAGTAGGGGAGGGGGAAAAGAGGAGTAGGAGGGGGAAGGGGGAGGAGAAAGAGGCACATTCACAATTTCTTTTGTACGTGAAAGGTTACAAGTTCTCGTAACAGGTCACTCACCCTGACTTCACCTGCTGCTGAGGTCTAGAAAACACGTTGCGTCCTAGATGTCTCTATCGCATTTTCTCTCTCCTTTTCATCTTTTGCCTTTTCTTATTTTTACTTTATCATGATACTCGAAGTCATCAATTCTCTCTCTCTATCTATCTGTCTGTTTGAATTTCTCTATCGTTCTCTCTCTCTCTCTCTCTTTCTCTCAGTCTATATATCTATCTGTTTTAATCTCTCTCTCTCTCTCTTTCTCTCAGTCTTTATATCTATCTGTTTTAATCTCTCTCTCTCTCTCTCTCTCTCTCTCTCTCTCTCTCTCTCTCTCTCTCTCTCTCTCTATCTATCTATCTATCTCTCTCTCTCTCTCTCTCTCTCTTTCTCTCTCTCTCTCTTTCTCTTTCTCTCTCTCCTAGTCGCAACGTGGGTGAATATAAAGGCAAACAGAGAAAAAAAATCTAACCTGGGTGACTCAGCCAGCCAGCCAATCAGAACGAAGGAAAGGTTTAACGGTTTTGCGGCATTTTTGAATCATTAGATTTATCGAGTGGCCGTCCATCATGGCTTGGTGTAGCAAATCGAAAATGAAAATAAAAAAGGAATGGAAGAGGGAGAGGGAGAGAGAGGAAGGGAGAGGGAGAAATATAAATACACATGGAAGAAAGAAAGAGAGAAAGAGAGGGGAAATGTGAGGAAGGGAAAGTTATAAAAAAGAAAGATAGAAAGACAGATATACAGAGAGAGAGGGGGCGGGGGAAGAAAAGAGAATGAAAGGGTAGAGAGGATGTAAGAGAGAGAATAATGTGCAAACAACACTGTACCGCAATTAGTCATAGGCACTCACTCAGTATCAGAACTCTAACCTCAACAAAGTCTTCGAAATATTGATCAACAAATCAAACTTATTTCTTTTACCTTTTTTCTCTGTCTTACCTCATATGGCTTGCTTTTCTTCAGCCAATCAATGGGGAGCTAACGCCGACGGGGGCGCATAGCCTGATCGACCCTTCGTTTCCACCCACGAGGGTTTCTCATAGCGAGCCACCAGACAGGGCCTCGGCCAGTCTCTAGTTCTTCACAAAGCGTCTGATCAAGCTGCCCAAGCCTCCGCTTCCTAGGTCGACCCACAGGCCTCTTCTACCTAGATTTGTCTAGGGTAGAGAGCCTGATGGGCAGGGTCGCCCTCAGGAAAGCAAGCCAGGTGCCCGTAGAGCCTGACTTAGCGGTTCTAGATTGTGCAAGTAACAGGGTCTTGTCAGCTGTAATCCGGGATCCTGTTACAAAAGGCATCATCAAGACGAGAATCCCAACTTCAGTTAGGGTAGGAAGTTCCTCGCTGATAAGTGGGTATGCCGCTTGGTTCAAGACATCACTTGTATCCAGGTGCACTATTGGTTTATCCCAACACGGTCTGAGATGATCTGGCCATCTGCTGAGCAGACTACATTTGTCTGTGACGAAAGCTTGGGGTTCAGCTTTCCCAGGGCAGAATCCAAGTCCTATGCACCAGGAATCGATGTAAGTCCCGATCTTGTCAGTAGAGAAATGCAATTTGTGGCTTCCAGTGTCTCTTGTAAGAGGAAATTCTGGCTAGTTGACTCTTGAGTTGCATCAAGTGTTTTGCATTTAAGGGTACTCCACAGTGCTACAAGGTCTGTCAGGTTGCCAAATGCTGCAAAACGACCATAGATAATCTAAGCACACACCTCCCCCTGCATACAGTCCATGTGAAACACCTGAGGGGGATCACTGGACCGGCGAGGAGTTTTGAAGTGGACTCGCAGGTTAGCTATACCAGCCTATGGTCACTGCCACTACACTCTGCCACTCTCGTTGACTCTGCAGGTCTGGACGACCCTCTAGCGAGTACTAACAAGGATGTGGTCGACCTCTTTCTGCGAAGCAGAAAATTGCCAAGTCCCGGAAAAGGAGGATATTCTCGTTGCTGCCTTCAGCTCCTGAGCCATGAGGACCGACAGACATTCATAGACGGCTGATCACAGTCAGATACCGGACTGGTCACCCTGCTGCAATGAACCAGTAACAGTTGTAACCACCCACACTGGGTGGTCACCTCCGAGAGCGCAGCCACCTCAACTCTCAGCAGCTTCAGTTCCCTCGAGAGCAGTGGCAACTGATCATCCTGACGCAAAGAGCGGACGTTCCAAGCCTCTGCGCTGTTATTCCTCGTGCAGTCATTCCGGGTGGAGGCCACCTCTGCCACCCCCGACGTTGCCAAGCTATAGGGCCTGCAGTCCAATTGTAGGGTTCCCGAAGGCTTTGCCCCACAAGCCTCACACCAGGTTGGCAGCCAACCCACACCCTTTATCTCTGAATTTCGCTTTTACTACTTTCCCTTCTGATACCTCGCCTTGTAGATATAATGGTCATTGTTAGAAGTATAGGTATGATTAATAATTTTCCAGCAGCAAGAATGAAATGTATTTTTCTTTTCTTTTCCATTGGTCAGCACTGTGTTTGTTATTTTCACACCCCTTGTTATACCAACAATATTTTTTTCTTTTCATAACTGCAATTCAGATTGATTTCCCTCTCTCTCTCTCTCTCTCTCTCTATCTATCTATCTATCTATCTATCTATCTCTCACACTCTCTCTCTCTCTCTCTCTCTCTCTCTCTCTCTCTCTCTCTTTCTCTCTCTCTCTCTCTCTCTCTCTCTCTCTCTCTCTCTCTCTCTTCTTCTCTCTCTCTCTCTCTCTCTCTCTCTCTCTCTCTCTCTCTCTCTCTCTCTTTCTCTCTCTCTCTTTCTCTCTCTCTCTCTCTCTCTCTCTCTCTCTCAGTATCTCTCTCTCTCTCTCTCTCTCTCTCTCTCTCTCTCTCTCTCTCTCTCTCTCTCTCTCTCTCTCTCTCTCTCTCTTTCTCTCTCTCTGTGCGCGTGTGTGCCTGGAAATGCAGTGTCAAGAACTAACATTTTAACAGAAAAAACTCTTTGCAAGTGAGTGCATTCCCTCCCCTCCCCTCATATGAAGGGGGGGGAGGGGAGAGAGGGGGTAATAAGACAAGCCGGGACAATGTTTTCTTGACACGATGGTGAAAAAAGAGAGTCAGAGAATGAGACAGAGAGTATACGACGGGGAACTAAGAGAAAGAAAGAGAGAATGAAATACATAGACAGAGAATAAGGAGAATAGAAATGAGGTACAGAGAATGCCAATAGAATGATACCGGTAAAATCTGGGGGAGAAACCATTACTATATCCTATTTAGTAAATATCTGGGTAATAAGTGTTGCTTAACTGATAATGAAAATACAGATAGCTGTGTAAGTAATTACTACACGAAAGAAAAAAAAAAACGTTATAAATATAGATGGTAAAAGAAAACGACTGTTCTGTAATTAGTTTGACGTAATTCATTATATTAACAACAGTATCGCAATACCTGGAATGGCAGCCTTTGATCAGTAAGTCAGTAAGGAAAACACGTGATATTTTCTAAAGCATTGGTCTAGTTACATATTCATTAGCTTATCTTTTTGTTAATTTGTCTATTTTTTTATTTGTTTATTCTTCTTGTTTTGCTCAAGCATTTATTTGTTTATCTATTCGAGGATTTGTTTGCATTTTTTTTTTCAATTATCGGTAGGTCTTATTTTGTGCTTAACCTTCTAAATCCTATCTCACCTTTCCTTCTTTTCTGTCTTTCTCTCTCTCTCTCTCTCTCTCTCTCTCTCTCTCTCTCTCTCTCTCTCTCTCTCTCTCTCTCTCTCTCTCTCTCTCTCTCTCTCTCTATCTCTATCTCTCTCTCTCTCTCTCTCTCTCTCTCTCTCTCTCTCTCTCTCTTCTTCGTATTTGTTCATTTTCTCACTCCTCTTTCAGTACAGAGACGTAGTAATAGTAAAAACCTCGCAGACGAATTCCTTGAACACCCAAACAAAATGTGTTTAATTGACGTTTGGTAACGTCTTTATGCCGTGTTTTTTATTATTATTATTCTTAAAGGTAATTCAATTTACCTTGAAACTTAAAGGGATTTTGCTTTTCAATTTATTTTCATTTTTCGTTATTTTTTATATAAATATATATTTTTCCCCGACATCTTTTTTATGTGTGTGTGTGTTTATCTGTATGAATGGTTTATGATATCAACACCGCGCAGGACATTCCAATATGACCTTCTTTGATTTATTTCCGTTTGATCCACCCTACCCCCACCCCTTCAACCTCCCACCCCCTCCCCTTCACCCCCCCATCCCATCCCCTTCACCCCCCACCACCCCCCTTCCTCTCCCACTCCCTCCCACTCCACTCCCCACTCAGTGCTTACCGTTTCCTGGAATGCGGTTGTGAGTATGTTTAGGGTGTGGTGAACGGGGGAGGGTTGAAGGGGGGGGGGGTGAGGGGGCGATAGAGAACAGGGGAGTAGGTGGAGGAGTAACTGGGGGATGACTGGCGGAGTGACCCAGGGGAGTGATCGAAGGAGATGACCAGGGGAGTAAAAAGGACGGGCGGGGGGGGGAAGGGGGAGGGTTGACTGGGGGACTACGGGGAGGGATGGGGGAATTAGACATACGGATGCAAGATTAAGGGAAGGAGAGGGTTGAGGAGGGTTGAGGGGGTGGAAGGGGGGGGGGAGGTCTGTCACGAGGTATTGACACTGTCCATGACGAAGCAGAGCTGGCCGAAACAAATCGATATTCATGGGACTTATGACTTGTGACTGACACTTGTTCATGGGGAGAGTGACAGGTGAATGGGGGTAAGAGGAGGGGAGGAGAGAGAGGGGGTAAATGGAGGGAGAGAGAGAAGGGGAGGGAGAGAGGTGAATGGGGAAGAGAGGGAGGATGAGTGAAGGAGGTGAAAGGGTAGTAAGTGTAGAGGAAGGAGGGAGAAATATAAATGGAGAATAAGAGTAAGAGAAGGAGTGAGGAAAGAAGGCAGCGAAAATAGAGAAAGAGGCGAGGAGGGTTTAAGAGTTAAAGAGGGAGAGAAGGAGGGAGAAAGAGAATGGTGAAAAAGAGGCTGCGAAGTGAAGATGAGGAGGGGGGAAGAAAGAAAAATGCAAGAAAGTTATTAAAATAGAACAATGGAGTGAGAAAAAATATATATAAAGCAGGAGAGGGTAAGAAAAAAATACAAAAAGAAGAGAGGAGGGAGAGATAAAAGGAAGAAAAGGTTTGTTGGTCGATCAATATTAATTTGTCAGAGGAAAAAGTGTCAAAAATACAACAGATAAGACAGGTTACAGAGTTTGTTAAGATCTGACCTAATATATGAATATACAATTAACTAGAAATGAGTTAATAGTAATAACTTCAAGAATATCCATAAACAGTGTGATTCCTGAACAAAAACATCATTAAACAAACCAAATACAACACTCTTACTTAACAATTACAAAACAACAATCCTCTAGCCAAACAAACTAATAGACAAAAAAAGAAAAGAAAAATAAACCAAACCACAATCTACAAAAATAAAACATAGAAACACCATCCCCTTATGAGAGACAAAATACCCCCCCTCCCCCCCTCCCCTCTTTATCAATCTTCATCAACACCTCTTTATCCACCTCTTTATCACTCCCTTTTGACTTTCTTTAGAGGCTGATATGTAGGTCGCACTTGAAAGAACTTTAGCGGACAGGGTGAGGGTGAAGGTGACCCAAAAAGGAGAAGTTAGCTAACTACAAGCTATTTCTTAAGTTCTCTTGCCGCGAAGATTGATTAGTAAGGGGCTGTTGTATGCAGTTCTAAAGGGGATTTTATGGTGCAGTATGTGCGTGTCATAATCATCATTAGTGTTGTTATCATTATCATCATTCTCATTTTCATTTTCATGATTATTCTTAGTTTTATCTTGGTTATCATCGTTTGTTTTAGTGGTAGTTGTAGTATCATTATCATCATTATTGTCATCATCTTTATAATAATTATTGTCATTACCATCATCATCAATTTCAGCATTATTACCATTGTTACTGTTACTGTTATCATTATTTTTATTATTATCATTATCCTAATTGTTATTATTATCTTTATAACTGTTTTCATTTTTGTTATTATTATTATCTTTATAACTGTTTTCATTTTTGTTATTATTATTATCGTTATAACTGTTTTCATTTTTGTTATTATCATTATTATTATTATTATT
>NC_091564.1:12414669-12424669 GCF_042767895.1 Penaeus vannamei | reverse complement strand
GTCGGATCAATATGACCTAAATTAAGGTACAACTTGTTAAAATGAATCAGGATTTCAAGGTTACATATATATATATATATATATATATATATATATATATATATATATATATATATATATATATATATATATATATGCGAGTGTGTGTATATATATAGATATAGATAGATAGATAGCTATGATATATATATATATATATATATATATATATATATATATATATATATATATATATATATATATATATATATATATATATATATATATATATATATATATATATATATATATATATATATATATATATATGTGTGTGTGTGTGTGTGTGTGTGTGTGTGTGTGTGTGTGTGTGTGTGTGTGTATACACACACACGCACACACACACACATGAGTGTGTATCAACATATATATATATATATATATATATATATATATATATATATATATATTTATATATATATATATATATATATATATATATATATATGTATGTATGTATGCATTTATATATATATATATATATATATATATATATATATATATATATATATATATATATATATATATATATATATATATATATATATATATATATATATATATGTATATATGTATATATGATTTTGTTTCATTTACCATCGTTGATGTTACAATATGTTTGTATGGTAAATGGCTTCGAAAGTATGATAATCTCTATTGATTATTTTCGTTTATCTGAGTGAAATATTACCGTATGAAATATTCAGAGGTAACGCTAATTGTATTCCCCTTCAGTTTTCTATAATCCTTAAGTGCCGCCATTTAGATCTTAACCATCGTCGTCACTATTGTCACTTAATCACCTAATCACCACTTCTTATTAGTCCTTGAGTTTTAAGGCATATAATTTTTTTTTTTTTTTTTTTACATCCATGTTGATACAGATATGACATTATAGTCTGAAAACTTTTGGTGCAACCTTTGTAACAATGGTGATTTTTATTACATAAAACTGATTTTACAGTACATATAGACATAAGGTGAACGCAGAATTAATCGTACTACGTAACATGTCTGGCCAATTCTTATGTTTTGAAAGCTGGTGTCATTGGTAGTTTAAAAGCCGTTCCATTTATTTCTATAAAATATTTTGCAAAACCAGCAGTAGCCTAAAAGGACATTGTGAAGCCTAGAATACGTTTTGAAGCTTGGTGCTCACGGACGCGGGAACAGGCACGACGCAAATTCTGCTACAACCTTTATGAATATTTCATGATGTGCATGTATACGAGAGACTTTATATGTGTGTTCTTGCGTGTATTAACTAGATTATTTGAAAGTTTTAAATGGTGTACAAACAACCTCACCAATTATTTGTTTTAAGGCACTACTTGAGTTCAGATTCTCAAGCAGTCTGGGTGAAAGTAACATAATGAGCGGGAAGTTACAACATCAACAAATACCGCACATAGCAACATGTGTTCTTGAGTTCCTTGCAATGGTGAGGTTGACACTGACAACAGGTGGGTGTGACATTGTAATCTCCAAGTAAGACAGATAAAGAAGGAAATGAGATTAAGGAATAACCCCAGGATAATACTTCTTCGATTCTGAATAGTAATAGACGTTAATAGATAGAAAGTGAGTATTCATGTTATGGACTCGTTTAATGAGTGAGTAAAATTGCAAGTTGAACACGATAACATTATGAATGAAAAAAGATAGTAATTACAAACAAGTCCGCCTCATTAGCATGGCTCTTTACCGGATCATTTATAGAAAACACATTTACAGCCTGTCGCAAGAAGTTCGAAGGGGCAACAGTAGACTGAATTACCGTTATTGATTATTCCATCTTCATGGATGGCAATTGCTACAGTGCCAGCCAAGGTCACTGTAGCAGCGCATTTCTTCTAACAAGATATAACACAAGTGAATGAAAAGAAATGTACTCGACGACGCGTTATTCTCATTCGACAAGTGATTTTTTTCTCTCAATACACCGTGTATTCTAAGAAGAACGAGAAAAATAATAGGTTTCTCGAAGAGCGCGAATCCACGGCCTGTGATCGAGCGAGGAATGTGGCTGCCACAGGTGCCATCTAGCGCCACTTAGTGACATTATGCTTGGACGAGCCGTCTGGTCACCGCATGCCTTAGTCACCTCCCGCGCTCTCAGAGGTACACACGCTCGGTCATCCACGTCTCACTATTTAAGTGTTTTATTTAGTTTCGTGTCAGAAGGAACAGAAAAAAGTTATAATTTTCCCAGGGCAGAGAATATTCTACTTCAGCGCAGTCTTCCAAGAGAGTTCTCTTTAAGGAATCTGCGATGGAACCTTTCTTGTGTGTGTGTGTTTGTTATACCGCAAAATAGTCAATTCTAAGATAATTTTCGGTTGAATTACGTCAAATCTAACGGAGATTATCTATCAGCCGATCTTTCAAGGCAGTACCTCCTTAGTTCGTGCACTGGAAATAAAAAGTTTCATATACCGATTGAATAAGAAATAAAAAAAAAAGTTTGAAGACCGGTTTCATCAAGTGCATACTAGTACAATAGAACAAAACTGTGTCACCCACAGCGAATTTATTCTTTCGTATCACACTGTTCATAATACCTGCATTTCTCGAAGGTTAAGTTCCCAGGAAACATGACGACCTGACCTGGAGCTGACCGGCGCCCCAAGGCATGTGCAATGGTGATACCCGCTGCCCGTGATGGCTGACGTGTACATAAGCGAGCCAGCAGGTTCCCTCTCCCCCATTGTGTCTCGCAATGTTCCTGAGGGAAGAGGGAGCTCGAGCATCATGTCATCCTCTAACAGGCAGGGAAGGAGGAACAGGGTGAGGAAGGTAAAGGGAACTGGGGAGGAGTCGGGAGGCGTTCGCGGCCCCGGCACGAGGGCAAACCGGGGGGGCGCAGAGTTGAGGAAAGGCAGAAGTCTAAGTTCCTCGGTGGACGAGAAGCCGCAGTTCAAAGACTATCTCGCGCAGCAGAGACAGAGGCGGCTTCAGCGGCTCAAAGGCAAAGGCGGTAAACCAAAAGCAGAAAAGGGAGAGAAAAAGGACGATGTGGTGGAAAGTGAAGAAAAACTCTCTCGCGGAGATTCGGCAGGCAGCAGTGGGAGTAAAGACGAAGGGATACACAGCACGGGCGAGAAAGACGAGGACGCCGAAAACGAAGAAAATGATGGAAGCCAAGAAACTGAAGGCGCGAACGAGGTGGACGACGACGAGGGACGAGGGAGTATAAATGATGACAATGAGCTTCCAGCACTCCCGGTGGAGGAAGGGGAGGAGCCAGCAGCCGACAATGCTGACGACGCAGAAGAAGAGCCTGGCGACGACGAGGAGGAAAAAACCTTCAGCCAAGAGTTTATCGAAGAGGATGACGGAGGCTACACCGGAGACAATCAAGACGTCCTGTCCAGTCTGTCTAACAGCTATGGAGGCGTGGAGACCATGAGGTTCGGCGATGGTTTTCAGGAGAAAAGCCTTGGGGGCCTCGACGATGCCAACGGATATCATGGAGACATGGACGAACCGTCTTCTCTGGCTGCGAGCTTCCGAGACTCCCTGAGCCACTCGCGCGACGAAGGGCTCGGCACGACGGTGGAGCTGTCGCTGCTCAGAGACAGTCTTGCGGACGCTCTGGCGGGGGCGGACGAGGGCAAGGAGGGCGCCGAGATGGAGCCAAACGCGGACGAAGGGGAGGAGGAGGCCCCGGCGGCCGAGGGTGAAGAAGCAGCCGTCGATGAAGACGAACAAGCAGCTGACGGAGAAAAAGAGGGCACTGAGGAAGGTGACGCAACAGAAGTTGCGGAAGTAGCAGTTGCTGAGGGCGAGGAAGAAGTGGAACCAGAAACTGCTGAAGGCGAAGCAGAAAGTGCTGAGGCTGAAGCAGAAAGTGCTGAAGCTGAAGGCGAAGAAGAAAGTGCTGAAGCTGAAGCAGAACCTGCTGAAGTTGAAGCCGAAGCAGAACCTGCTGAAATTGAAGCTGAAGCAGAAGCAGAACCTGCTGAAGTTGAAGCTGAAGCAGAACCTGCTGAAATTGAAGCCGAAGCAGAACCTGCTGAAGTGGAAGCCGAAGCAGAACCTGCTGAAGTGGAAGCCGAAGCAGAACCTGCTGAAGTGGAAGCCGAAGCAGAACCTGCTGAAGTGGAAGCCGAAGCAGAACCTGCTGAAGTGGAAGCCGAAGCAGAACCTGCTGAAGTTGAAGCCGAAGCAGAACCTGCTGAAGTTGAAGCAGAAGCAGAACCTGCTGAAGTTGAAGCCGAAGCAGAACCTGCTGAAGTTGAAGCTGAAGCAGAACCTGCTGAAGTTGAAGCTGAGGCAGAACCTGCTGAAGTTGAAGCTGAAGCAGAACCTGCTGAAGTTGAAGCTGAACCTGCTGAAGTTGAAGCTGATGCAGAAACTGCTGAAGTTGAAGCTGAAGCAGAAACTGCTGAAGTTGAAGCTGAAACAGAAACTGTTGAAGTTGAAGCAGAAGCTGAACCTGCTGAAGCTGAAGCAGAAGCTGAACCTGCTGAAGCTGAAGCAGAATCTGCTGAGGTTGAAGGAGAAGCAGAACCTGCTGAAGCTGAAGCAGAAGAACCTGCTGAAGCTGAAGCAGAAGAACCTGCTGAAGCAGAAGAACCTGCTGAAGCTGAAGCAGAAGAAGAACCTGCTGAAACTGAAGCGGAAGCAGAACCTGCTGAAGTTGAAGCGGAAGCAGAACCTGCTGAAGTTGAAGCGGAAGCAGAACCTGCTGAAGCTGAAGCAGAAGAACCTGCTGAAGCTGAAGCAGAAGAAGAACCTGCTGAAGCTGAAGCAGAAGAACCTGCTGAAGCTGAAGCAGAACCTGCTGAAGCTGAAGCAGAACCTGCTGAAGCTGAAGCAGAACCTGCTGAAGCTGAAGCAGAACCTGCTGAAGCTGAAGCAGAACCTGCTGAAGCTGAAGCAGAACCTGCTGAAGCTGAAGCAGAAGAAGAACCAGCTGAAGTTGAAGGAGAAGAACCTGCTGAAGTTGAAGCAGAAGCAGAACCTGCTGAAGTTGAAGCAGAAGCAGAACCTGCTGAAGTTGAAGCAGAAGCAGAACCTGCTGAAGTTGAAGCAGAAGCAGAACCTGCTGAAGTTGAAGCAGAAGAAGAACCTGCTGAAGTTGAAGCAGAAGCAGAACCTGCTGAAGTTGAAGCAGAAGAAGAACCTGCTGAAGTTGAAGCTGAAGCAGAACCTGCTGAAGTTGAAGCAGAAGCTGAAGCAGAACCTGCTGAAGTTGAAGCAGAAGCAGAACCTGCTGAAGTTGAAGCAGAAGAAGAACCTGCTGAAGTTGAAGCAGAACCTGAAGTTGAAGCTGAAGCAGAACCTGCTGAAGTTGAAGCAGAAGCTGAAGCAGAACCTGCTGAAGTTGAAGCAGAAGCTGAAGCAGAACCTGCTGAAGTTGAAGCAGAAGCTGAAGCAGAACCTGCTGAAGTTGAAGCAGAAGAAGAACCTGCTGAAGTTGAAGCAGAAGAAGAACCTGCTGAAGTTGAAGCAGAAGCAGAACCTGGTGAGATTGAAGCAGAAGAAGAACCTGCTGAAGTTGAAGCAGAAGCAGAACCTGCTGAAGTTGATGCAGAAGCAGAACCTGCTGAAGTTGAAGCTGAAGCTGAAGCAGAACCTGCTGAAGCTGAAGGAGAACCTGCTGAAGCTGAAGGAGAACCTGCTGAAGCTGAAGCAGAGCCTGCTGAAGCTGAAGCAGAGCCTGCTGAAGCTGAAGCAGAGCCTGCTGAAGCTGAAGCAGAGCCTGCTGAAGCTGAAGCAGAGCCTGCTGAAGCTGAAGCAGAGCCTGCTGAAGCTGAAGCAGAGCCTGCTGAAGCTGAAGCAGAGCCTGCTGAAGCTGAAGCAGAGCCTGCTGAAGCTGAAGCAGAACCTGCTGAAGCTGAAGCAGAAGAAGAACCTGCTGAAGCAGAAGAAGAACCTGCTGAAGCCGAAGCTGAAGCAGAACCTGCTGAAGCTGAAGCAGAAGAAGAACCTGCTGAAGCTGAAGCAGAAGAAGAACCTGCTGAAGCTGAAGCAGAAGAACCTGCTGAAGCTGAAGCAGAAGAACCTGCTGAAGCCGAAGCTGAAGCAGAGCCTGCTGAAGCCGAAGCTGAAGCAGAACCTGCTGAAGCTGAAGCAGAAGAAGAACCTGCTGAAGCCGAAGCTGAAGCTGAAGCAGAACCTGCTGAAGCAGAACCTGCTGAAGCTGAAGTAGAAACTGCTGAAGCTGAAGCAGAAGAAGAACCTGCTGAAGCCGAAGCTGAAGCAGAGCCTGCTGAAGCCGAAGCTGAAGCAGAACCTGCTGAAGCTGAAGCAGAAGAAGAACCTGCTGAAGCCGAAGCTGAAGCTGAAGCAGAACCTGCTGAAGCTGAAGCAGAAACTGCTGAAGCTGAAGCAGAAACTGCTGAAAGTGAGGAAGCAGCAGCCACTGCCGAAGAAGCCGGCGAGCCGAGCGACGAGGCCAAGGCTCCTGAGGGTGAAGGGGAAAAGAATGACAAGGAAGACGAAGAGATCGAAGAAGTCCCGGCCATCGCGAAGATGCCCGGCCGCTTCCAGGTTCGGAAGGTCTCGAAGGGCGGCCAGCCCTCGGCTAAAAGGCTTCCCTCGAAGCCGCCTCTGGATCTGAGCAGAGTGGCAGCCAACAGGAAGCCCATCTCGTGGCGGCCGACGCCGGTGCAGACGTCAGCGCGCCCCGAAAACGCTAAACCGAGAAACAAGGTCCCCGTCCGGAGGTTCCGCCCGAAGAGGGTAGTGGAGGAGAAGAGTAAAGACGAGGCGGCGCTGCAAGAGGAACCGCCGGCCATAGTCGAGACGGCAGCAGAACCCGGCCAGCAGGAAGAGACGACGTCGCAGGCGAGCCAGGAGGAGTGGCAGGGCAGCCAGGTCTCCTTGGCCACCCTCGACCTCCCGCCCGTCAACCTGAGCATCGACGGAGACTCAGACAGAGGGGCGTTTGACACTCACAGGTCTATCGGGATGGAGTCCATGCCGGAGACTCGACAGAAGGACGGCTTTCATTCCCTGGACCACGACAGCGGCAGACCCAGGACCGCCGGCACGAAGAACAAGTCCTCGAGGACGAGCACCCGCAGAAAACGGATCGGCAGCAGGAAGACCTCAAGCCTCAAGAAGTCTTCGGAGTCGATAAACTCGGCGCCGGAGATCACGGGCGGGAAAGTAGCGAGCACGAGCGAGGTGTGGGTGCCCGAGGAGAACAAGCTGTATGTGTACACGTATAGCTCTCAGCCGAGGCTCCTCCACGTGCGCAAGATGGCCGCCGGGCGGGTGGCCACCACCAGCCAGTACGACCAGGATCCCAACTCTTCCTTTAGGCTAAAAATAAGGTAAGGTCACGTGATGATGTCATCGGTGGTTTGGACCAGTTTCACCCAGTGTTATCATAGCGAAAGGGGGAACAACACAAAAATATCTCGCATTAAATCTCATCCTAACATGCGTAATTACTATATTATGGGACAAAAGAAAAAGCACTAGAAATAACACTTACATTATGCCAGCAATACACAACGTTCTACCTCAGAGCCTCATTTCCTTCTGGAGCAAATGATTATGTAATAGAAAAAAATGAATGGGTATTACAGACGTGTAAAGTTTTGCATGAACTAGATTCATGCGTATGAGCACACCGGGCACTCACCCCGTGTGATTTTTCAAGATCGATGACCTGATAATGAATATTACAGAATACCCACTTGTAACTGCAAAATACAAGTTCGGGACTCTAGACCAGAGAAGTAACTTATAAGTCTTGGGCCTTGTTAATCTTTTTCAGTGTGCTCTGTCATTTCTGGCCATACCGTAAGATTCAAGTTTTTTTTCACTCGTATGCAACTTTGCGAGGAATTTAAACGCCCAAGTTCTAACACGCATATACAGGCACATAATAATATCATACAATAAAAAAAAAAAACATATCGTGTCTCAGTAACAGACTACTTTTCACTCACTTCCTGTATGTTGGTTTCGAAAATGAGGACAATAATATTCACGAATAAAACGCATATTTTATATTATGCAGTACACTGATCAAGCTAACACATGACGTTGTGTGTGTGTGTGTGTATGTGTGTGTGTATGTATGTATGTGTGTCCATGAACGTTTTCAAATTACTACACACTTTCTCTACTCAAAACCAGCATTGACATAGACATACTTCCAGCTCCGCCCAACAGTACCTCGGGTCAATAGAGCCATATGTCGCCTTGATGCGTCCGACCCAAAGCCCCAATCTGCCACGAGAGGAAAAGAGCATTCACGGGGGTAATAGACCCGGTAATATCGCAGCGTATAATGAGGAGCGAAACTAGAACGATGGAGAAATATGAGGTCAGAGAGCAGTTGAAAATATGCAGGAGTGAAGGGGATATATTGTCAGGGAGAGAGTAATGTAAAAGTCTTATTGTAACGGAAAACTAGGCTCAATAATGTATGATATGTGTTTTTATTCTGACTGAGCAGAACAAGGTATTTTTTATTCGCAGAAGTTCCATTGAAAGGTGTACAGGCTTATCCGCAATTTGACAAATTCGCCTAACTAATCCGACTTAAATTTCACCCAAATCGATTTCATTTATATCGTCCAGACATCACAGTGTATCAAGCAGAACCACATCAAAGGAGAAACAGTACAGCACCAGTACCCTTCAGGAAAAGGAAGACGAATGAACTTGCTTCCCCTGAAAGGCGCCATGACCTTTGACCTCAAATGACGCCGTTGCCTTTCACGTGAAGGGAAAGAGAAAGGGAAAATGGGAAGAATCAAGAGCAAGGTCTTCCCTCTTTCTTCCCCTCGCTCCCCGTAATCACTGAGGAGGGAAATGAGCTACTCCCCTCATTACAGGTGACACGGGGAGAAAGGATGGCAGAGGAGGGGAGGGTGTGATCAGGTCGTCCAAGGTCGCATTGCCTTCGTGGGTGATTCGTTATAGTAACTAATACCAAGAGTGCGTGAGATCATAGGGAGGAAACGCAGAACGAAAATGGAGAGATATAATCGGATAATAAGGGAGATACGATAGTAGGGACGCCATAACATACATAGACAGACTTGCTTACGTATGTTTCTCTACTTATACGTCTACTTTCACCCCCGACTCGCTAAGTCCACCGATTCGCTAAAGTCGTTTTTGATGAAAAACAAAGATGTGGTGTTGAATGATGAAATATTTAAATTTCAAAAACGGGTAAATATTGTATTCAAGTTTAAATCGCAAACATGTGTAACTACAAGTATTAAGAGTTAAGTATTTAGAAAAAAGAAGAAGAAAAAAACGACTTGGCGACTCGGAACTCTCGAGGATTTGGAGTGAGTTGCCAGTTTTTTGCTTTTCCTAAGATTGGACGTACTAATGTAAATGTTCCTGCTTATGTAAAACACTACAGTATCAATAGAAATCTAATTAAGAAACCATAAAACTAATTAAGAAACCGTAAACAAATATATGAACATAGGAAGGCGTCAAGTATAAAAAAAAAAACAATTTTTTGGTGCTTATATCTTATTAGTATATCATTACCCCTTTGACCTTTGCAAGTACATTACTCCTAGCTCTATTCGATAATTATGAATGTAAATGAAAAAAATATCCTTATATTTAACTCATTTGCATTATACCCATAATTTGTCCGACCTTGATAAAGAAAAAAATGACAAAGTTCAAGCGCGCACATTCATTTTAGGTGGGAATTCTTACATGTTTACATATGTATATGTATATGCATATAGACACACACACACACACACACACACACACACACACACACACACACACACACACACACACACACACACACACACACGCACACGCACACGCACACGCACACGCACACGAACACGCACACACGCACACGCACACGCACACGCACACGCACACGAACACGCACACACGCACACGCACACGCGCACACACACACACACACACACACACATAAATAATCAACGTCGCCTGTGTAGTTATGGCCTTTATAGTTAACAGTACCTTAAGACACGTAAATAAA
>NC_091564.1:12387169-12389669 GCF_042767895.1 Penaeus vannamei | reverse complement strand
TCCGTAGTAGAACAGAAATCACACAGGGTCGAACTTAGTAGTTTAAACGCGGGTTGCTAAGTCCGTAGAGTGATATTCCAAGCGTTTTATTTGATAATCAGTGAACTAGTCTCCGGGATATTTGCGTGTTCTTTCGCTCTTCCATCCATCGTTTTATTCAAATTTTGTTCAGCGTAAATCCTACATATCCATACTTATACATACATACAAGCATGATTGCATAAAAATATATATATGCATGAATACATGTATAAAGATACATGTGTGTGTGTGCATACCTATGCATATATGTATATATATGAGTGTGTATATATATGTATATATATATATATATATATATATATATATATATATATATATATATATATATATATATATATATATACAAACACACACACACACACACACACACACACACACACACCCAGACACACACACACACACACACACACACACACACACATATATATATATATATATATATATATATATATATATATATATATATATATATATATATATATATATACATATATGTATGTATGTATGTATGTATGTATATATATATACATAGATATACATATATTTTTATCTAACAAAATGGACTTGAATCACATATGATATTCAGTAAACGTTTGTGTATTTAAGTACCTGCATTTAGGTACAAAAGATTCAAAACCACTAACTGGGTCACCTTCACGGGTTGGGCGTCTCAAGGACTCTAAGAAAGTTGATGCTGTTTGTGTATTCATATGGCTCTCTATTCTTGTTCTGTTGGGGATTTATAGGTAATTTTCTTAACGCTATTGGAATTATGCGTAGCGGATTGAACGTGGGCGTGATATATGTGAATGGAGCATTGACGATTAATGGTGTACACTTTGTGTGTGTGCGTGTGTGCGCCTGAACGTATGATTGTGTGTGTGTGTTATTGGGCGGATTTTCTGGGTCTATTATTCATGCAGTGGTATTCCCATTTATTTGGGTGAATTAGATGTTAACATTAATCTCAGTTTATCATCGGAAATTATTATTCTGAAGCATTTCTAAAGCGAGTTACAATTCCGATATAAGATCAACTTATCATCAAGAATATTCGCTATCCACGATTTTTTTTTTTCTTTTCTTTTCTTTTTTTTTACCTGCGCATGTATCTCTCCAAACAAACTCACTCCTCAAAGAAGATACGAACAATGAAAGACAAGATCAGTGTAAGAAAGAACAAAGGCTTTATTCTTTTCTTCAATTTCCCATTATTACGCCTAATGACCCCCCCTCTTACCCCAACTCCAACCCGCCACCCCTCGCTGTCCTCTGATCTGCAAAAGATTAAACTTTCAAAATTCCACCTATTTTTTCGCAGTTTTCGCAGATTTCAGTTGTTGCATGTTGCAGCCTGGCAGGTGGTGGCTCTCTTTCTATTTCTGTAAGAGAAAAAGATGATATACAATGCAAGATTGATCGCAAAAAGGGAAGAAGATAGTGATGATGTCGAAGAGGACGAGGAAAAAAAGAAGTAGAAGAAGAAATAGGAGATAAATCGAAAGAAGAAGAAGAAGAAGAAACGGAAGAAGAAAAAAGAAATTAATTAGAAGACAGCAAACACAACGAAGACGAGGAAGAACACACAGATTAAAACAGAAACGGAAAAAAAGAGAGAATGAAGAATAAGAACACAAAAACGAGAAACACGAAGAAGAAGAAGAGAAAATAACGATAAAGAGAGAAGTAAAAAATCGTCGCCCCTTCCCTGATGGCAGTGTTAAGGCTTTATGAGTCATAATAGGCTTGCATTCCGCTGCGGACGAAGATAGAAGGGAATAGCAGAGTGTACCGCTGCATATATTGACATAATTGGGCTGTTCGTTATATTTTTCCTGACATTAAATGTTTTTTTTTTTCGTTTTCTCTCTCTCTCTCTCTCTCTATCTATCTATCTATCTATCTATCTATCTATCTATCTATCTATCTATCTATCCATTTATCTCTCTCTCTCTCTCTCTCTCTCTATCTATCTCCCCTTCTCTCTCTCTCTCTTCTTCTCTCTCTCTCTCTCCTTCTCTCTCTCTCCTTCTCTCTCTCTCTCCTTTCGAAGACATTTGTTATTTGTACTCAAAACTTCAAGTGTGTACGTGTACATGTAATACTTCAAGGCAGTTATGTACGTGAAAGGCGTCGTATGTGCGGTTGTTTGTTGCTAATAGCGAAAAGATTTTATATTTTTGGAATTCGATCTGTTGTGATTTTTTTATGTAATTTCCCTCAGCTTATTGATGCGAAACTTCAATGAAACGCAGGTGTAAGTTTCCGTTGAAATAAGTATATGATTTCCGAGCACATTCATGAAAAAATATATATGATAGTGAGAAAAGAAAGAAAGAAATAGAAAACAATATATATATATGTATGTGTGTGTGTGTGTGTGTGAGTGTGTGTGTGTGTGTATGTATGTATGTGACATGACAAATTCTCTCCTTGTGTCCATTTGATACTCTATCAT
>NC_091564.1:12367169-12372169 GCF_042767895.1 Penaeus vannamei | reverse complement strand
AATGTAGAGAAGGTATGAATGGGAATGGATATCTTAATAGTACAAGAGATGTATTTGTATATATATATATATATATATATATATATATATATATATATATATATATATATATATATATATATATATATATATATATATATATAATATTTATATGTATGTATATATACATATATATCATATATATATATATATATATATATATATATATATATATATATATATATATATATATATATATATATGCGTGTGTGTGTGTGTGTGTGTGTGTGTGTGTGTGTGTGTGTGTGTGTGTGTGTGTGCGTGCGTGTGTGTGTGTGTGTGTGTGAAATGAGAGAAGGAGGGTAAGAGAGATAGCAGAGATTAACTGACATACCTAAACTGTATATTTGTACAACATAAAATAAATCAAAATAAAGACTAAGCAATTCAGTTCAATCCAGCTGAGTACTAGAATTTTCTTTGACTCTTTAATTACGACTCATAAATACAATAATTCTATAACATAAAACCGGTTTAGATGATTACGAAATTCGGTCATCTGTAACACTTAGCGCGTTACCCATAATGCAGTTCTAATGTGATGTTGTGTGGCATTGATCTGATGTGGTATGTGCTCCATGGTATGTGTGTGTGTGTGGTATATATGTATGTATATATATATATATATATATATATATATATATATATATATATATATATATATATATATATATATATATATATATATATATATATATATATATATATATATATATATATATATATATATATATGATGGAAGAATAGTAGTGTGTGTTTGCGTCTTCCACTGATATTGCATTTGTAGTTTCATAATTATTACTGACTAAAAAGAAGTAAATAGGGATAAAATGATAATAGGAAGAGCTTTATAATCTAATGGAATAACATGTTCTCTTCTATACATTTTTACCATTGCTATATTTATGCGATACCTCTATCTGTCTGTCTCTGTCTACCTATCTGCCTCACTCTCACTTTCTTTTTTTTTCTCTTTCCCTGACTGTCTGTGTAAAATAGACATCTATATGTATACATCTGTACATGAGTGTTCGTGAGAGAGAGAGAGAGAGAGAGGGGGGGGGGGGGAGAGAGAGAGAGAGAGAGAGAGAGAGAGAGAGAGAGAGAGGAATAGAGAGAGAGAGAAAGTTTGTGTGTATGTGTGTGTGCTTCGTATTTTTTTTTCTTCATAAAAAAAAACTTTTAGGTTCTACCTCCCGAAAGCCTCGCATAAAAGCGTTTACTCATGAGTTTAATGGAGTAATTGGCCATAATTTTTCCTACTTACCGAAGGAGGAAATTAGAAGATCCGAAAATAGTGGAAGGAAAACAGAGAAAGGATTTAAGGGAGGGCAAAGGCTATGAGTGTGTGTGTGTCTATGTGTGTGGGTATCTTTCTATGTGTGTGTGCGTGTCTATGTGTACATGTGTGTGTGTTTATGTGTGTGTGTCTATGTGTGTGTATGTCTATGTGTGTGTGTGTGTGTGTCTATGTGTGTGTGTGTGTATGTGTGTGTGTGTCTATGTGGTGTGTGTCTATGTGTGTGTGTGTGTAGGTGTGTGTGTGTGTGTGTGTGTGTCTATGTGTGTGTGTGTGTGTGTCTATGCGTGTGTGTGTGTGTCTATATGTGTGTGTGTGTATGCATGTGTGCCTGTTTCTTTGTGTGTGACGAAGAAAGAAAGGGAGAATGAGAAGAAGATAAATAGGAAAGGAGGGAGGGAAGAGTGAAAGAAAGTCTTGTTGACTCATTTCTTGTTTTTTTGTTTTTTTCTATCTGTCTATCTCTCCATCAGTCTGTCTATCTTTATTCATTTCTATCTTGCTATCTATCCACGTTTCTATCTGTCACTATCTATATATCTTTAGCTATCTGTCTATATCTATCTGTTTTATATCTATCTATCTATTTATCTCCCTATATCTATCTGTGTATATCTAAATGTTTTTCTATTTATCTATCCATCTATCCATATCTACCTGTCTATATCTATCTGTCGTTCTATCATTTTCTATTCTGTCTGTCACTATCTATCTATCTTTAGCTATCTGTCTTTATATCTATCTATCTATTTATCTCTATATATCTATCTATCTATTTATCTCTATATATCTATCTATCTATTTATCTCTATATATCTAGCTATCTATTTATCTCTATATATCTATCTATCTATATCTATCTGTCCTTACAGCTATCTATCTCTCTCTCTCTCTCTCTCTCTCTCTCTCTCTCTCTCTCTCTCTCTCTCTCTCTCTCTCTCTCTCTCTCTCTCTCTCTCTCTCTCTCTCTCTATATATATATATATATATATATATATATATATATATATATATATATATATATGTGTGTGTGTGTGTGTGTGTGTGTGTGTGTGTGTGTGTGTGTGTGTGTGTAGATATATATATTAGAAATATATATGTATATCTTTTTTGTTTGGCCTTCCATAATTCTTATCTCTATATCTACATGTCTATTTTATTTGTCTATCAGTAAATCTATCCGTGACCCCAGAACGTCGAACTTTAAATCAGTGTATTGCTATTTCCTGTTCTTCACTGGTTATGCATTCATCTCCATCTCCTTGGCCTTTCCTTAAACATCTAATTATTTCTCTAAAACTTGTGGTTTCAGTTCAATTCTTTAGTTGAGGGTTTTGCGAGTGGCAGGCCCTTTAATAAACAAGGGTTTTCCAAAATAGATGTAGTTGATGAAATAAATACTTCTGGTTGATGTTTTTTTCTTTATCTATTCATTTTTCTTTTCTTTTCTTTGTCGGTGCCTTTGAGACGTTCGCTTCCTCTCGATTTTTTTTTTATTTATCATTTCGCTTTTCAATCTGTTCATATTCTTAATTTTCATACCTATAATTTATCTTATTTTTCATTTTTTCTATATTTCATCATTGTTATTACTGTCCGCTTTTACCCACGTTTTGCTTAGGTTATTATCCTCTCCGTTGTTGTTCTGATGTTTATCAATACTGTCTTAGTGAATACGGTGCATTACCCTGATTACCGCAAGCATTAGCGCACAAAACTCAACGTCAGGAGTCGTCCTTCACCCGAGGCCCAAGACGACCACGACCCCTGAGCGGCAAACGACCTTCGTCAGGGCGGCCGGCGGCATAATGCAAGGGCTGTCCATCACCTCGCCCCCCCCCCCCCCCTTCGCCGCCGTGCATTTAAGATGGCGGCGGCCGTGTAACGAGCTGACATTCTTTATTCCTCCGTCCTTATCCCTCTGGATCTGGGTCATCCCTTACGGTTCTCCCCGATGGTCGATATTAGCGTGGATTTCGTACGTGGGATTCCATTTTAACGGCCTTTTGCTCTTTCGGGGAATCGCTTCTTTTTTCCGCGAAGCTAAAGGAGTGTTTGGTTTCGAGGTGAAGGACAAGTGAGAAGATGAGTCACCTCTGAGGCGGTACTGTGGCGTGACGTCATCAGGCTTCCCCTGTTGATACTCGCTGCCTAATGTTATTTTCTTTTGATGTTTATCGAAGAAACCGTCTCAGTTTATGGCGCTTTTACCAGGAATTGTCTTGGTAACAGTAAAATCAGTAACAACGAAAATGTGGACAAAGATCTTGTTCGTTAAGGCTTTCAAACTCTTGATAATTTTCTGCGTTTTTCCGCGAAAAAATACATGACAACAGGAAATTTTAAATCCAAATATAGAAGAACATTAGAAAAAAATACATAATGTAAATAATGCAACAGAGCACAGACCACAATCACTGTCTTTGAGTGCTAATGACACGAGTCTATAACCGCAACACGCACGCACTCACGCACGCACTCACAGCTGCAACGAGAAACGCAATCAAAAGTCCGATATCCAACATACCAGAACTCTTCACGTGACCAACTCTGGCCACACGAGCCTGATTTTGGGCGCTGCTTGTGGCCCTTTGCCGCTCCCCTTCACTGGTATCGTGGTATCACTGCAACACTTGTCTTCGGTGCTTCTGATTACCCGGAAAGTAGTATTTCTTAATCTGTATTATGAAGTAGATAGATGGAAGGATGGACAGTGTGTGAGTGATATACATGTATATATACACATATGTACGAATACTCACACACATACATGTATGTGTGTTTGTGAAAAAAAATTTCTTTCGTTATATTTTCTTTTCTTTTTTTTTTTAACTTCCTTCCTTTCTTTTTCTTCGTCTTTCTTTGTGCGTGAGTGTGTGTTTGTATCAACACACACTTTTCCAAATTATGGCGGTTGACCCAGTAATGTATCATATTCGGTGTATCAGTATAATTTCCTTCTCCTGCTTCTCTGGATCCACTCATTATGATCTAAAAGCCAAACTAAGCCAGTTCACAACAACGCTTTCCTCATCGCACTCACTACCGAGGGAAACTAATCCCTTATTCATGAGCTTCCTCGCTCCTCTTTTAACCGAACCTAAAACATGCTTGCAAAAACCTCCTCCTGTAGAAGTGTTCCACGAGGTCTGACCATCTCTCGCGCCCTTTACAGCTCGACGCGGACGACGAGGACGGGGCTGTGTTGGCGGCTCTGGTGGGCAGGACGATGAAGGAGGCGATCTTGGAGGTGGCCCTCGAGGAGCAGGCCGAGGAGGAGAGGATCAGCAGACTGACTTCGGAGGCCCTCTCGTCCTTCAAGGTTAGTGTGAGGGACGGGGAGGTATTTTGGGGATGGGGGATAGAGGAGGGACGATAAAGAGGGGAGGAACAGTGTGTAAAGAATCTGGAAGAGAGGGCTTCTAAGAGGAAGGGATGTGATGGAGGAATGAGATAGACTGAAGAAAGTTTCATAGCTCTTCGCACAAAGAATATATCGTATAGGGTGTAATCAAGAAACGTCATGTGTGAGGGATGGGAAATATACACCTCGTTCGACCTTTTGGCTTCATTTTTCGGGGGATGTGGGTCCGGTAGGTACGTAGGGAACACATGAGAAATGCTTTAATAATGAAAAGAAGTCCTCCATAGAAAAGGATGA
>NC_091564.1:12342169-12344669 GCF_042767895.1 Penaeus vannamei | reverse complement strand
TTGAGTTATCCTGCTAACCAACAAACTAACCAACGCTACCAATGACATAGCCTCCTTGGCGAGGCAATGATGAACTTATGAGGGATGGAAGGAAGGATATGGGAGGGAAGGCAGTGTATAGTTAGGAGGGGGCATGCAGGGGGCAGGAGTATGTTGATGGGAAGTATCATAGGGTATGAGGTGGTCGTATGGCAGGAAGAGAGGGTATTAAGGAGGTAGTATGGCTATAAGGATCACAGTAAATTTAATTTGTTCATTTGTTTATTTATTTTTAGTATATGTTCTGGAATTAGTAATTTCCTTGTTTCATCGCTTAGTGGTTGCTACCAAGCTTTACATTTTAACCTTCTTGAAAGAAAACTTCTATGGCCTTAATTGATATAAAGTTCAAATAAATTACTTGAGAGATTTTGACAATTTGCTAAACTGTTTTATCCTTCACAGGACCAAGAAATCCACGAGCCTCTTACAGCCTAAGAGACCATGTGGCGGAACCTCCACCTTCCCCTCTCCCTCTCCCTCCCTCCCTCCCTCCCTCCCTCCCTCCCTCCCTCCCTCTCTCTCTCTCTCTCTCTCTCTCTCTCTCTCTCTCTCTCTCTCTCTCTCTCTCTCTCTCTCTCTCTCTCTCTCTCCATCATTATCATCGCTTTTCTTCCCTTTCTCTCATCGCCGCCTCAACGTGGCTGGCACCGACCAAGCGCCGCCGTGCACCCCGCCGGCTCCGCATCGTCAAGTAGTCCGCAAAGTCGGAAGGATTTTAGATTTGAAACAATTTTGTACTGCGCGACCCTGCCATGGTTACCCTGCCGAAGCCATACGTCAGGATGCCGTTTTCTCACCGCCAGGATTTCTCATCGGTGTTTGATATTTTGCCAATATTTGGTATCCGAGTCGACAGCAGTTCTGACTCCTCCCCCTTCTCTACCCGCGCAACGTTACCATTTCTCCCGTCCTTCATATTTAATGTTTTTTGCCCTTCCCTCCCCCTCATGCTCATCACTTTCTCACACATGAACACTATGAAAATATTACGACGAAAATATATATATTCAAGAAGAAAAATGAAAAAGAAAATACCGCAATATACACATGGACAAAACAAGCTAGAAGTCACATATAGGTTAGTATTAGTGAGTATTATGTATATAGTGGATTTGTAACTATCCAATACATATAGGAATATATACATATATCTATTTTGGTAAGGTGCCTAAAAATGCCAATGCCGTAAAGGAGACTCCAAAGTGGCACTAAAGCCTTAATGATGATTATGTGGTGCCGTCCGAGAAAAAAAAGTTTAATGACAGTGAAAGTAATGATAATGATGATATTTCTGTCGTCACGCTGTCCACTTTGTCTATAATCTGCATATCGGCTTGTTAAGCTTGTGTGTGATGTGGGCATTACTGTGTTAAGGGACGACGAAATCATGTGAAGAGAGTATGAAAATCTGTGATCACATGCCACATAAGTAACACATCCTGTAATTGGATACAGAGCAGAGACTTTTAATGGATATTTTTTTCTGCAAAAAATAGATGAATATATATATATATATATATATATATATATATATATATATATATATATATATATATATATATATATATATATATATATATATATATATATATATATATATATATATATATATATATATATATATGTATATATATACATATATATACACATATATACATATATATATATATATATATATATATATATATATATATATATATATATATACAGTAACTATGGTGACAAAATACACCGTTTTTCTTAGCGAGTGAGAAATTTTTTCTTGATTTTATTTCATATGTAATTATTGATTTTTTCTTCACTTCCTTTTATGACTACTGTAGAGCAAGTTTACTTATAAATCTTATCATTTCCACGATGCCTTATGGCGATAAAGGACCAATGGCTGAGAAAATTAGTCTGATTATTTTATCGAAAAAAGAAAAGATTTGTACCCTAGTATAACGTACGAATTTCACATATATTTTTATAACGGCATCAGTTTAGCTGCAGAGTTCCAGTCTAGGACCAAATTCATCGGAAGAAGTTGCCACAATGTACCACAGCAATAAAACGTTTGATTTCACACACAATATTAAATAAACCTTTTTTCTTTGTATATATAACCACCTTTTTATAATTTTTGGTTAACTTATCAATAAAGGAAGTACATTCACACTATCTCATACTAATAACTTTGGTGTTAGAAATGTGTAGTTCTTTGTGGCTCTGGTGATGTACTTTGTGGCAAATATGTACCTATGCTTCTCTATGTTCCTGTGATAGCATATGATACAGTTTAAGATCCCGTTTTCTTTGGAGAGCAGATTACGTTTTCTTTACCCAGTGTGGTGCGTTTTCTTTGACCGTAAAGCTTTTTTTAATCCAATACTCGAAGTTCTTTTGTTTTATCACCCCTTACGTGTTTCATAATGAACTGGGCCTCGTGCAAATCTTTGCAATAAAACTTCCTATTTGA
>NC_091564.1:12329669-12332169 GCF_042767895.1 Penaeus vannamei | reverse complement strand
ATTACATCAAAATCATCTCTTTTTAAAATACACTCGTGACGTCCGTGTTTCCCTACCTGACAATGTTAATGCATCTAAAAAAAAAAAAAAAAAAAAAAAAGAATAAATAAGATAAATAAATGAATAAAAAATCCTGGATCCGAATCATCCTGATTACCACCTCCACCTGGCATCTCAGTTGGGTTAAGACACACTTGTGGCATTAATAAATAAATAAATAGATAAATAAATAAAAATCCTGCTGACCCATTTACCAACAAACTAACCAACATTACCAAAATCCTAACTTCCTTAGCAAAGGTAAAGGTGATGATGATAATACTGATAAGAGTAATGATAATAATAATAATAGTAATTATGATGATAATACGACAATAATGTCATAACAAAATTATGATAATAATAATGAGGACTAAGATAATCCTTATCCTTACTTTTATCATAAATATTATCATTTTTATTATTTTCGCTATCATTTGGGAGAAAAAACCACAATACACAAACTAGGTTTATTATTATCATTAGTTGTAGTAGTAGTATATTAGTATACTGGTAGTAGTAGTAGTAGCAGTAGTATACTATTGCTAGTATGATACTACTAGAAGTAGTAGTAGTAGTAGTATGCTACTGCTATTAGTAGTCGTAGTACTAGTAGTAGTAGTATACTGCTGCTATTAGTAGTCGTAGTACTAGTATACTACTGCTATTAGTAGTCGTAGCACTACTACTAGTAGTAGTAGTATGCTACTGCTATTAGTAGTCGTAGCACTACTAGTAGTACTAGTAGTATGCTACTGCTATTAGTAGTCGTAGTACTAGTAGTAGTTGTATGCTACGGCTATTAGTAGTCGTAGCACTACTACTAGTAGTAGTAATAGTAGTAGTAGTAGTGGCATTATCGTTATTATCTTTCATATCGTTTCTATTGCCATTATCCTTATTCTCTTCATTGTCACTATTATGACCATCATTATTCCCTTACAGTGCGTGATTTTGGTTTATGTTGGAAATGTATGCAACAATAATTTGTGATATTCAAGGGAACAAAAATAGTCAAGAAATTTGTTCCCGGATTTGACCCCATTGTGAACGCCGAACCAGCTGAACCTTGAACAAAAGCAGAGAAGATACGCAAATGTTTTTTTTTTTTATCTTCCTTCTGCTGTGCATTTTGTTTTTGTCTGCTGTTGTTTATTTTGTTGTATGTATGAGTGCACGAGTATGTTTTTTGCTCTAATTATTGCACCTGGAGATCTGTCTCTCTATCTTTGTCACCGCTTTCCTTTTCTCTCTCTCTCTCTCTCTCTCTCTCTCTCTCTCCATCTCTCTCTGTCTCTGTCACTCTCTCTCTCTCTCTCTCTCTCTCTCTCTCTCTCTCTCTCTCTCTCTCTCTCTCTCTCTCTCTCTCTCTCTCTCTCTCTCTCTCTCTCTCTCTCTCTCTCCCTCTATCCCTCTATTCCTCTCTCTCTCTCTCTCTCTCCTTCTTTCTTTCTCTCTCTCTCTCTCTCTTTCTTTCTTTCTTTCTCTCTCTCTCTCTCTCTCTCTCTCTCTCTCTCTCTCTCTCTCTCTCTCTCTCTCTCTCTCTCTCTCTCTCTCACACACACACACTCACTCGCTCGCTCGCTTCTCAAGGTAGTTTCAAACAGGTAGCTCCACTCCGTTTCGATGAAAATCCTAGTTGGCAACTCCCGAGTAAAGCCCCGCCTCTCTGCCTTAACGCATTGCAAATATTAGATCTATTATTTTTTTCCCTTAGTTTCGTTTTCATTTATTATTCTACCAATATTATCAGTGAACCATTTTCAGGGATAACCCACTGGAAAACAGTCGCTATGAAATATCACACAGATTTACCGGGTCAGTTAAAGGGGTGAACCTAATGACACTTAAGTTTAGCCACTGAGAGTTCACCGTAAGATATCAGATATGGCTAGATCCTCCACCCCACCCCCACCCCCTCCACCTAATCCCCTCCCCGTCCTCCCATACTTTTCCCTCTCTCCATTTTATCCATCCTCTTCTTTCCCTCCCATTCTCATCCTATCCAACCTCCCTTTAACCGTCCTCATCCTATCCATCTTCCCCTTATTTTTCCCCTCTCACCCCCTCCCCATCCTATCCATCCTCCCTCTCCCCACCTTTATCTTTTGCATCTTCTCCGTACCCTGTTCATCCCCCTCCCTTTCTATCCTATTCATCCTCTCCACACCTTTCCCCTCTCTCCTCTTTCCACTTCCCCAGCCTATCCATCATTCTCTTCCCCCTCCCACTCCTATCCATCCTACCCCTAACCTGTCCCCTCTCATCCATCCTCTCCCTCCCCTTTCCCTCCCATCCATCCTCCACCTCCCCCCACCTCCTCCTATCCATCCTCCCCCTACCGATTCTATCCATCCTCCCCTAACCATCCTATCCATCCTTCCCCTACCCCTCCCTATCCATCCTCCCTCCTATCCATCCTCCCCTCCCATCCCTCCTCCTATCCATTCTCCTCCTATCC
>NC_091564.1:12304669-12312169 GCF_042767895.1 Penaeus vannamei | reverse complement strand
TGGTATAGCACGGAGGTGAGATAGTTTCTAAAAGTGTATTTGAGAGAATTTGAAAGATTGTTTTCACATTTTTTGCAATATTCCATTTTGTTTAACTTAGTCACAAGGACGCTGTTGCGACATTGCACTTTGCTCGATGTTTTCAAAATAACCAGACAAATGATTACGCAAGGCAAAAACACATTGGTTTCAGTCGGTGATATCCTTATTAACGTCAATCTTTGAAAGAAATCGTATATATATTATGGATAATTGTGATGTATTATATTTTCGCTCTGTTGCGGTTATTTGTTTTATCCTTGTACATTCATTTCCTCTTCATCTGTCATTTTGCACCTTCGTTTCCATGCAGTTCCTCTCATCGAATGTGTGGCAGATACGGTGCCAGAAAAAAAAAGTTTGAAATGGTGCAGTTGTCAACTCATGTCGGCGACGAATGCATTTCAAATTAACAATTTCTTATTTATATCGTCCTCACTGATCCAGAAGAATCATTTGCCAACATTTCTCTTATTCGAAGTCAAATCATATTTGAGATCTCTTTATACTGCTGCCGCTTTTTAAGATTAAATGTTATAGTCCTATATTTTTTATAATTCTTTCTACTTCCCATCGATCTTTAGGAGGCCAGCAGAAATGTAATACTTTGTAAAATTGTGATATCATTGTCCTCGAGCCACAGAAGTGTAATAATAGCTTTAATACCAGCCGCCGTGCGTACACCTACTCTCAACGAACGAAACCGACCACGCTAGCTTTGCACCCCCCCCCCCCACTCTCCCACACACACACCCGCGCGCCACCTCCTTCGTCTTTCTTGTTTTTGACTTTGGTTTTGATGGAACATTACGTAATGAGTATATTGATAGGGTGAAATGTCTTTGAGACCAGTAATGGTATTGAAGAATAGATTTCTTTGCAAACTGAAGCGTGCGATTTAACCTATCGGCTATCCAGTCATATGAAATACATTTGATGGATTTTTAAAGAATTGCAAGATCGGGAAAAGCACTATTCCCCATTGCCCCACACCGCCATTTTCACCTCGCTTACCTCCTTCACGTACTTCAGATAATCTAGATTATCTCGCATGTAAATTTAACTTTTCCCACAGAATGCAGCAAGCTCGTCTTGGACCTGAGCCTTTATAAGATTTAAAATAAAATGCGTCTAAAGCAAAAGATGTATTTTGTTGTTTAAAGTATAATACTTGGATTGTCACTAATGGTAATGTATATTTCAGGAAACCTCGAGAAGCCACTGCATGGAATATGGATTGCTGGGTGTGGGAGATCGCTGTGAAACTAGGGCGTCTGGCAGCGCAGTAGACTTCGGATAACAAACCAGGTATGTATGATTTCAAATTTGCAAATTATTGCAGATCTGACTCCAATATAATTTTGATAGAAATGGAACGTAAACAACAAGTGTGATTAGTTCATTTTTTGTACAGTTTGGAAGCGACACTTGTAACGTATTGCATGTTGAAAGATCTAGTTGAAGTGTTACATTGTAGAGGAGAAATCCCTTTATAATTAGTAACAAATAAGTTAATAATTAAATGAATTAGCCAGACAACAAACGCCCGAAGAGTTTTTCGTGTCCTTTATAGTATTGTCCTTTTTGACAGATCATGCAAAACTCTGCATAATTATGGCAATTCGAACCTTGTTTTTTTCGTTCCAACTTTTGCAGCACCCTCGTTTCCATGCACTTCCTCTTACCGAATGTGTGGCAGATACGGTGCCAAAGAAAGACTGAAATATTTGATGTTGCATGTCAATAAGCGAGCAGCGACAATAATTTCAGAGTAACATTTGTATGCTCGTCCGAAGCAGAGATGTTATTGGAAGCCACTTCAGGATTTATTCGTAATTTACTGATTAGGACCCAATTAAATCGTATGCATTTAAATCGAATATTCCATGATTACTGAAGTCTCTGGCAAATCTAAACCTTATACTTTCATACTTTGGTGTTCCAGTATTTAGATTCACAGCCCCCCACCCCACCCCGCGCTTATGTCTTAATATCTGCTGGAGATTTGCTGGCCGAAGTTCCTGCTGTTGACGAGCCTAGTTAGTTTCTAATGATAGTGTTACAATCTTGTTACAGTAACCATTTATTTTCCCCTCAGATCTTCACGTTACTGAAAAACCTATAGGTTCATAATTTTCCTATTTCAGGAAAGACGGTGAGTATGGCCATCATCTAACCGCCTGTAAACTACATGTGGTCAACGAAGCATGGAGCTAGGACGCCCTACGCAGTGCCACCTCCGCCCACAAAACCCCTGTAGATCATGGGTGCGACTTCGTTGAAATACTTTAGAAGTAGGTTTGAACATTTTTCTTTGGACTTTTGGACTTTTTTTTTTTGGGGGGGGGGGTAATCAAACTAGGGTAGTTTCAAAAACTATTCCTGCGCACTCTTTGTTACCATATAGTTGAACTTGGATTGTATGGTCTGATGGGGTGCAAGAGCAAAATCTTGTTAACGTCAATTTGACAGTAATTATTGCTGACAGTGACAACAAGAAACAAATATACAGGATAGTTTGAAGAAAGTTGATAACCCTCGGAACTTAAATTTGCTATTCGTTTTACCACATTAAATCAGAATGGCTGTCAGTGTAAAGACCAAAATGTTTTAGTCAATGCACTCTATCAAAGTTATACAAATATTGAAGGTCAAGTTTAGCATTAAGACTTCTGTTCAAAGATGTTGAAATGATATTTAGGGCAAGAGATTTGAGTCTCGATTACACATCGGGTAGTAGAGTGGCAAGAGGAACCCAAATTATTTAAAACTCCTTTTTAACCAAGAAAAATAAAGGGAAAAGCCTTGGATGACCTATATTTATTTAGAGATTGTAACGAAACTCTAGGGGTAGGGAAATGGCATTTTAGTATGAGAAGGATGAATACCTAGCAGAAATTAGTCTATAACTTAGAAATGTAGATCATTATCATACACTGAATGCCATTATATATTGACTAGGCAAGTCAACGATGACTCGATAAGAAGAAATGGGATACACTGAAGGGGGATGGGAGGTTAATCCTTTTTTGGTTTAAATTTAACATGATTTTACTTTTACAAAAGTTGAAATTTTTTCAGAAATTTAAGATTCCCTGAATGGGATTAAGATAGAAGAATGGTTAGCTATTACTGTCCAGGAACTGATTTTTTCCCTTTTTTTCTAGGCAAGATTGGCAGTGGAGGAAGGTTTATCACCTGGGAGACTTTTCTGTAAGTTGTCAAGATTAAATTTTCAGTGTTTTTTGTATGTTCATATGATGGTTTGTTACACACTCTCAGATTAACAAAAGTATTTTACTTTTGTTACATGTTTGAAAATCTTCTAAACTGAACATAGTCTTGGTTATCTGGATTATAACAGATTCACGCTGGGACTAACCAACCTGTCTGCATGATCCCACAGGAGAAAACTGTGCTAAGGCTACTTTTCGGAAAATGTAAGTACTTTGTAAAAGTGTTTTGTTTTACCCATATTGCGAATCTTGGTTCATTAATCAGAATGGCTTCCATTTCTAAGAAAAACTAACTTCTCGCTTTACTTGTTAGTAGAAAAGGGCAATAAAAGCCTAGTTCTATTTGTGAACTTGTTTAGCATGATGAGTTAATGTTGTTACACACTCTGAGCTGGTTCTACCTTGGCTGTGGAGAAGATTGGATTCCCTGATGAGTGTTTGATGATAAACAATGATGATGGTTTCTGCGTTTTCTATTTTTCCTAATCTTCTCCCCTTTCAGACATAATTTACATTGATCCAGTCGGCTAATGGAGTCTACAGGAAGGAATGGAGAAATGGGAAGCATCGGGGGTTTTGAGAGGTGCCCAGCGTTATCTTACCTGGCAAATCTACTTTACTCTTAAACTATGGAAAAAAAACTTGTAAAAGAAGTAATGAACAAAATAAAATAAAGAAATATTCCACAGCTTGTGTATTATTTTCATGTTGAAATAAGTATTTTCCTTCTAGAGAGTAGCATGTGTACGGTTTGATAAGTTTTTTTTTCTTATGTGCAAGGCTGTATCATGACACCATCTTCATCCTTGGGGAAAAAAGCACAGTGCACTATTTTTTAAAATAAATCGGATAATAGTTAATTTAGAAATATATGTAACCTGAGGGAAGGATATGAAAATTTACATATAGATGTTTCCTTGGTGGATTGAAGAGTAGTATCGTGTATCTTGTACTGATCTTAATCAAATCTTCTAATTCAAGATTGAACTTTTTTCGCTCCATAGAAAGCAAATGGATATTAGACCTTAATTGTGTATTTATTTATACATGAATATATTTTTCTGCAAGGAATATTTGAAACTAGTCAAGGTTCAAAAATAACTTCAAATAGTTATTAGAGTAAATTACGAATTCTGCTACAATTGAAATTTTCGAAAATGTGAATAAGATCTCCGTTACCAGTGAAGTAACTCATATGAGGTAACCCATAATAGTTACTGAAGCCCACTTGGTGCGACAAATTTATACGTCCATGATCTAATGGTTTTGGCAGATTGGCACGAGTTACAAAGACCCTATTTCCTGATGTTAAAATGATTGTATTGATAAGGGAAGAAACTCGTTCACACTTACCATTGCAGGTAATTTAAGCGAATTTAGAGGCTTGATGTCTCACGTGGCAGTAGAATTCTCGAGTAGGGATCCACTTCTTGCATATCCGAACATAATTATTAGTTTATTACCCAGTAATTGTATGATATTATTGTTCGCCCACCTTCCCGCGCGATCCATACCAACCTGTATAAAAAGGACACCATTTCAATCAGATCATCCGCTGCAAAAATTCACTAAGATGTTGGTAAACAAAAAATAGAGCAAACGTAGATGGGGTTTTAAAACTTTCTGGTTATTCAGACTGTTGGTTTAGAGATTTGTCTTACTGGATGGGGAAACAAGACCAAAAATGGCTTATTCGGAAAGTTGTGTAACTTTATTTTTCATAGCTATATATCTGGGCCCAGATAAGGCTTTAAGTAGAAAAAAGTAAATATCACAATAGTATTTACTACTTTCTTCCTTTACCGTCAAACATATGGAAATGGAATTTACGTAATATAAGAATTGCCAATCAATCCCGGTTGAGCCAAAGAAAATGTGCTGAAACCACCGGAAATGAGTACTGGCTTCGCGTTTATTGGTTGACTTGCATTTCTAGTTTATAAATAATGTACTGAGCTATTAATTGATATTCACTTTGATCAAAATTTGCTAAAGGCTTATCCACAATAACGTGCATGACACAGGCAGGAAAACTACGATCCCCCTCCCCCCTTTCCATTCCTTCATCACCTGTGTACATCCGAAGCGTGAGAGCCGTGCTGAAAGAATGAAAGATTGGCTGTGCCTTACTCCCATTTTTGTCTTCCTCCTTTACCCTTTTACCCTTTTAACTACCTTACGAACCCACAGCACTCTACAATATATTTTGTGGTAGTTGTTAACTCCATACCCACTTTTACCTCATTATTTTATCGGTGTTATAGAACCTTTCCTTGAATCCAAGCTTCACCATATCGTTACTTTGAATATTCCGCTGACCTTTAGAAGTTCACGCGGCAGGAATTTTTCAATAAATTGATAAATTGTGCACGCAATAACCACATTAGTACCCCCTATATCCATTCAACATGTTAAAATTAAATATTACTTCTTAAAAATCCCACCTGCTCTACACAGTAATTTTAGAAATTAAAATAGAATAGGCTAAGATCCAAAGAAAATGAAACCCTTCGTGTCTACAGAAAACGGGAAATCTACAGGAGATACATAGCCTTTCCCATACCTCATTATAGGCCTAATAAGTTTGTCTTGATAATTCGCTTTGTACAGATATAAAATGAAATATAACAATATTTGCAGTAGCTTCCCCAGCTGACCCAAGCACCATACAGAGCTGCCAGATTTCGGCATCCCAAATTGCTTTTGGTTAGAGGGAAAACTACATATTCAAACGGAATCATTATAAAACCGTGAATCTTTTCTCCATTTTCGTATATCCAGTAAGCGGATGATAAGAAATCAGGACCAAATTCTGAATCTTAAAATGCAAAAGGCGAGTCAACGTCTGCTTCAGATCAATAAATCTAAAAAGAAAAAAAAAAAAAAAAAAGGCGAGCCAAGTCTTTTATACCTGCAATTCGAACTGGTGTTATACGGCTTAATTCAAAGATGTCAAACTTAGGTTCCACAGGCCAAACTTAACCTTCGGGATGGTCACAAGTAGCACGCCGGATAAGAACTGAAATTATGAACACTATGATGGAAAATAATAGTATATACATTGTTACCATCGGTGTCCCCATCTAAATGCTAATAAATAGAATAAATTTTAGGTACAGGTACGCATATATCAGACAGCTTTAATCCTGGGAAGCCGGGTATGGGCTTTAGTCTCCCTCAAGATGGTAGGCGAAATGGAAAGTGGTTCGCGAAGGGTTTTAAGTTCGACATTCTGGCTTATTTACATTATATTCTGATGGACGTTTCTTACGGTTCGTTTCTAGGTTATCTAGTGAAATTATGTAGTGACATAGAATGCCTTTTTAGTAATTTCCTTACTGCTGTTGCACTTTTATCTACCCAGAGTCTAAATTATAGATTTCCGTAGAAACCGTAGTGACGTCATTTCTTGGACATGCCAACATGTGAAATTGGCGGGCATTAACGTACCTCTGCCGTAAACGGTAAAAATCCGCGGAGCTCCGTTCGATCACGTAGACTGAGCCTCAACCTTTAAACGCCCAAACCTCTCGCTCGAGTTGTCCTTCCAGTCCCGAGCAAAATCAAGTCCGAGATGTAGCGATAAGTTTAGGTTTTCTTGATAGGTTATTTTCTAACGATTTCAAACATGCAATGAAAAATGCAATAACATTTCATATAAAACACGCATCACTGTTAAAAGATCTTGCTGACATGCAACACTTCCTCTCCCCGTAGCACTAGTTCGAACCCTGATTTAGATCACGAGCCGCGGGAACCCACACCAGGTAGCCTAGGGATTAGCACCTGGCAGTCACTCCTCGCACCGCTCAGCGCATAGTATTTGAAAAGGCAAAGAGAGTAATAGGGGAAGGAGAGAGAAAAGAGAGGGGCGCCAGGGAAAGTGAGAGCGAGAGAGCGGGAAGGAGAGAAAACAGGGAGATGGACCCAGAGAGAGAGGAAGGGAGGGAGAGATATAGAAAAAAAATAAAAAAAGGAAGGAAGGAAGAAGGGGGAAAGAAAGGAAGAAATGAAGAGAGAGATTGTGCTATTAGATGTCAATATGAATACACTCAGATTATGTGACATTGCCGGACACCTTGGAAACAGCTAAGTTAACCTAAGACCATACCGGGACAGGAACACGATCACATCAAAATGGCAGATAAAATATGCATATAAACAAACATACATACATATATATATGTTTGTGTATAGAAAGAGAGAGAGAGAGAGAGCTGTGGAT
>NC_091564.1:12244669-12247169 GCF_042767895.1 Penaeus vannamei | reverse complement strand
TATATATATATATATATATATATATATGTATGTATGTATATACATGTATACATATATATATATCTTCGTCACTTCTAGGAAGAAAAGTGCGTTTTCTTTTTCGTTTTTTCCGTTTTCTTTGTCTCCTTAACATTCTCTGTCTCTCTGTCTCCTCCGAATCAGAAAAAGGTTTGGCTTTTGTCTTCTTAACCTGCTTTCGTACAAAAAGCTTTAGAATATTGCATTCACAAATAAAAAATATCTTTCAGCTCTTTATGTCACAGGAACCCGGTTAGGAGGAATTATAAAAATGGCTGTTACTTTCTCTTCTCATTTGTCGATCAAATTTCTCTTGAAAAGTATGCTTAGATGCGTGTGCTGGTGTATATATTAGCGTGTGTGTGTGTGTGTGTGTGTGTGTGTGTGTGTGTGTGTGTGTGTGTGTGTGTGTGTGTGTGTGTGTGTGTGTGTGTGTGTGTGTGAATGGGATTGCGTGCGTCTTTGTGTTTGCATCGAGAGAAAGCATGTATGTTTACATGTGTAAACATACATTTACTTAACATGTCTGTTTTCTTTAATCTCTCTCTATCTACCTAGCTAGCCAGCCAGCTAGCTATATATATCTAACAGTCTATCTACCTTTCTATCTAAATAAAATCTCATGTCGCTGCCATATGATTTACAAATCATGCCAAATTCCTTGACATCACAATTACTGATTCAGACGTTTGTTTTGACATTCTGGTTCACTGCATTCCATCTAAAGGAGTGTAATGCAGAGGACTTTCTTCGCCGAGAATAATTTCCGAACAAAAAGTACTATTCGTAAAATTGGTTGGAATGACAAAGAGGTTCATAGGGTACACGTATATATCTATATCTATATCTTTATATATATAACTGTGTGGGAGGGGGCGTGTACCTTTGTGTGTGTGTGTGTGCTCGTGTTTGAGTGTATTTGATTGTACATATGTGTGTGTGTGTGTGTGTGTGTATGTGTGTATTCGTGTGCTAATGTGTGTATATGTGTGTGACATTAAAGAGGAAAAAATATGACATACACTCGAACAGAAAGGACGGACAGTAATAACATAAAAAACACTAACCTTTCTGTTGGTTTAATTGCAAAATCATTGCCAGTACCTTTTTCTCATTGTCTTTCTATTTTCTTTTACTTGTCTTTTTCAGCAAAAAAAAAGAAAAAAAATCTAACAGTTCAATAATTTTTTCGGTGAGGAAATGGTATAAAAATAAAATTTCACTGCATTGTGATGTGTGCTTGTATGCAAATCGGATTATATCAAACATTTTTTTTTCTCTCTCTCTCTTTCTTATCTCTTTCTCTTATTCTCTAATTCCTTCCTTCTTTATTTTTTCTCTCTGTAACACTTGCATTTCATATACTGTATCTATCTTTCTACCACTGTCACTCTGTCTAAATCATTCGTCTTATTCTCTTTCTGTCCGTCTATCTATCTATTGTCTATTCTGTCGATTTTATTGTTTCATTCTTTCCATTAGACACTATATATCATTTATCTATTCATATATCTATCCCACTCTCTCCTATACTTATACAGTAATCTAGTGATTTATATATACACATATTGAATAATTTATTCGTCAGTTTTTTCTATATATATGATTATCTAATAATCTATTTATCTATATATATCCAGTTATCTATCCATCTGCTTATCCAGATATCCAATGCTCCAATTTTTACACATGTCGACATATCCTTTTATTCTATTTTCCTACGAATCCACAGATCTACCTGTACATTCAAATATCCATTTCTTTTCTTTTTGTCTGTACTAATTTCCATTTGCTTCCAAATATTCATTTATTTCACTCCTTAACACACCTGTTTTCATTGTCTTCTTCCACATATCCATTTTCATTTTCTTCCATGTACTTTTATTTTCCTCTTACATATTTGTTTTCCCTTTCTTCCAAACATGCATTTATTTTCCTCTTTTACATATTCATTTTCATTTTCTTCCACATTTATTTTCCTCTTTTACATATCCGTTTTCATTTCTCTTCTCCCAATCTCTCTCTATCTCACTCTTCCACATATCCACTTACATTTTCTTCTTCCAAACATACATTCATTTTCCTCTTCTACACATCCGTTTTCATTTTTCTTCTTCCAAACATGCATTTATTTTCCTCTTCTCCATATCCGTTTTTATTTTCCTTCTTCCAAACATGCATTTATTTTTCTCTTCTACAAATCTATTTTCCTTTTCTTCTTCCAAACATGCATTTATTTTCCTGTTTTACACATCCGTTTTCATTTTTCTTCTCCCAAACATACATTTATGTTACTCTTCCACATATCCGTTTTCATTTTTCTTCTCCCAAACATACATTTATCTTACTCTGCCACATATCCACTTACATTTTTTTACTCTCTCTCTCTCTCTCTCTCTCTCTCTCTCTCTCTCTCTCTCTCTCTCTCTCTCTCTCTCTCTCTCTCTCTCTCTCTCTCTCTCTCTTTCTCTCACTCCATCCT
>NC_091564.1:12219669-12232169 GCF_042767895.1 Penaeus vannamei | reverse complement strand
ATGCGAACGCATGACTTTTCAGGACAGAGAAATATTCGGTAGTTTAGTCGAAAGGTATGTTGCCTTTACAAATGAGTATCACTCGGTAGGATTTCATGTGGAATATGGAGTTATGGGATAAGGATAAGTTTCAATCAACCATCTTTTATACAGAAAATAATATATGCAAATGATCCCAATTGGAAAATATGTTGTTTTTTGTGGACGCGTCATAGCAAGCAGTGACAATTTATGAGCTGTGACCTGCGAGAAAAGTACAGTTTTTAACTTTTAATAAGGATGTTCTGAAGTGACTTACTAATCATTTGATTATTATTCATGCCTGTTTTTAAATATGGATAGATTTTGTTTTGTCTTGTTGTGTTAGTTATGTTGCAACTCAAATATCTGCAAGAAAGAAAATTGGGTGTAAGAATGATCATTGCTGCAACTGTGAACATTTGTGTATTTCCCAACCAGGCAAATGATAGAGCAAGGAAAGCTAAGAAAGTTACCTTCTTTGCACTAATGTCACAAAAAAAAGTTATTTAACACAAAGTGTGATATACACTATAAATATTGAAGATGATAATGATAATAAAACTAGTAATGGTAATAATGATAGTATTATGATAAATTTGTACTTTAAAAAGTCTTGTAAGAAGAAAGTGGAATGAATGAACAAATCCATAATTTTTTGTTATTTTGCAGGTATCTTTGACCCACAACCTTCTCCATCACCGTGGGCCTGACAGCTGTGGGGACATGACGTTTTCCATCACTGAAGAGGTATATATGTTAGAGTGTTCATTCAAACTTATTGATAGTAGCAGTAATAGGTTGATTGTGGAGAATTAATTAACGCAAAGTCATTCCTGTACTTGAAAAGAAGGATAGTATCATATGTGATTTTTATTTCGGTAGAAAGGTACAACCATAAATATTTGGCTCGGTTTCATTTCATGTGCATTCTGTGTATCTAGCAATACTATAGTAGTCTAATATTATTTAGGATTTTTTAAGGCTTTCCCCCTCACTATATTTTACTTGGTTGATTGCCATTTAACTTTATTTCTCAAATATTGCTTGCAGTCTTTATTCTTGATTTTTTATTTACTTGGTAGTTTACTGTGTGTATGTATGTGTTTTTTATGATTTAGTTTTGAAATTTCATTACATTATTGTATTATTGCTATGTATATAATTCCTGTAAGTCCTTAGACAGAAACCAAAGCCATAAGTAAGAGCTACTTATTGGTGACAGTGTTTCCATATTAGATATTACTGTACTGAGTCACAGTAAAGGGAAGAACTTTCATAATCTTACCTCAGTAAACCCACTTTAATACACATATTAATGCATGTGTTCAATACAAGTTGTCTAAACAAAAAATCCTGTTTTCCTCTGTTTTTATATTTGAAAGACTTCCCTTATAAAATATTATAACTTACTGAATACTTATGAAGTTTAATTTTTTCTTAGACCTTTTTTTTAAGGTTTTGGAAGATCCAGAAGATTATTTGTGAATTTTTATCATCCCCTTTTCCCTAGAAAAGCTATATGTAGAGCTTAATGTTTCAACTTGTGAAAGAATTGTTTACATTATAATGCTTCATTAAAAGCAATATGAACTCTTGTTTTATACTTGCAGATTTGAAGAAAAGCATATATTAAAAGTCCTTTTCTTAAAGTCTTTTCTTAAAAGCTGTTGTTATTGCATTCAATATCTGTGCATATGCTTGTTGTATATATATATATATATATATATATATATATATATATATATATATATATATATATATATATATATATATATATATATATATATATATATATATATATATTAAAAATACTTATAACATCAATCGGTTTACAGGAATTAGACATACAGTACCTTTTCAATATTTCAGCTCAGTGCCACCTTCCATGGCTGTGTTCTTTGGCTCCAAGGTTCAGTGCTTACCCCACAGCCAGTTATTGACAAGGAAGGAAATGTTCTACTTTGGAATGGGGACATTTTGGCTGGATATGAGGTTTGATCCTTTTTGTATGTTGAAGTTTGAGGTTTGAAACTATTAATTAGTCAAATCACACACGCACACGCACACGCACACGCACACGCACACGCACACGCACACGCACACGCACACACACACACACACACACACACACACACACACACACACACACACACACACACACACACACACACACACACACACACACACACACACACACACACACACACACACACACACACACACACACACACACACACACACACACACACACACACACACACACACACACACACACACACACACACACACACACACTTACTCATTTTAGAAACAGTAATAATTAAAGTGGCCCAAATGTTCCTGTAGAATAATACATATTTTTTAATGTAAGATTTCCCTCATTTCAGATCCCTGGAGAGAAAAGTGACACAAAGTACATATCAGAGTACCTAACAGGAAAAGATGAGGAAGAGATTATGTGTTTTTTGAGTGCCATCAAAGGTCCATGGTCTTTGATATACTACCAGAAATGCACCAAAAGGTTGTATTTCGGGCGAGATGTTTTTGGGAGACACAGCTTGGTCTGGCGGTGGCCCACAGAACAGTCCTGGATGTTCCTAGTGTCCTCTGTTACTCAGAGAAGTGCAGAAGTAACAGAGGTCCCTGCTTTAGGGTTGTATTATGTTGATTTTTCACATTCCAAAATGGATGTAAATTTTCATGTATCTCTTATACCCTGGACTCATGTTGATGAAAGTAATCTTGCAGCTTTGCCCTCAACTATTCACACACAGAAGCAGAAGCTAGTGTCTCCTATTAGAAATCGACTGAATATATCCCTTCCTACAGATGAAGTTTTAGAAACTTTAAGAGCACTACCAACATCTTTAGAAAATGACCACATAGACATGCTATACAATGCCTTAAAGGATGATATTGACAGACTCCTTGAAGTTTTAAAAACCTCAATACAACGAAGAGTAGACATGTGTCCGCAGAAATGTCAGAGGTGCACAAACACTCAGGATAAGTGCAGCCACTCAAGAATCGCTGTTTTGTTCTCAGGTGGATTAGATTCTGCAATGATTGCCCTTCTCTTAGACTCTTGTTTACCATCTTCAGAGAGTGTAGATCTTTTGAATGTTGCCTTTGAACAGAGGACCCCACAGAGACCAGACAAGAAGAGCCAGTCAAATTGTGCTACAAATGGAATTATACCACCTAAAAATTATGATGTGCCAGACAGACTCTCAGGAAGAAGGTGTTGGCAACAGTTGATGGAGATCAGACCAGGGCGATGTTGGAACTTTGTGGAGGTAACACTTTTTTGTAATATCCTATCTCTGGAAAGAAATCTGCAGTAATAGTAGTTTTTTTTATATTATCATACATATTTGCACTAGGCCTAGGGGGGAATTAACATGTATACAACTCATTTGGTCTTCAGCAAATTATGATAAATTGAGTACCGTGAAAATAACTACTTAATTACTACTTTGTTATTGTTATTATTATCATTATCATTATTGATATTATTATTATTATTATTATTATTATCATTATCATTATCATTATTAGTATGATTATTGTTGTTGTTATTGTTATTATTACTATTACTATTACTATTATAATTATCATTTTTGTTATTATCATTAATTAAGATTGTTTAATGTATAAATCTCTCATTGTTGGTTGATCTCACAGTATTGATTCCATTAGCCATAAACCAGTATATCCCCCTCCTCCCCAATCATTTTCTAAAACGGTTTATCCTGGAGACAAACTTGTTATATAATTTGTCATGGTGATTATAAACAGGGCAATATTATCCCCTGGTTTACACCATATTATCCCAAATAGACAGATGTGAAAGCTATATTTCAGATAGACGTGACAGGAGAGGAGTTGGCCAGGCAGCGAGAATCAACCATCTCACACTTGGTGGCGCCTCTGAATTCAGTACTTGACGATAGCATTGGCTGTGCACTTTGGTTTGGAGGTTGCGGTGAGGGAACCCTAGAGGGATCACCCTACGTTTCTCCAGCCAGGGTAAGAGAGTAACTTGACAGTAAGGGAGTAAGTCTCTTGGGAAATTTTCAAGTAATTTTGGTGTTCATGTCGCTTTTGTAATTGCTGTTGTGTTTTTTTCCTTTTTTCATGTGATTTGTTGATTTTTATAATAGTCAATAGTTTTATTTTTCATCTATTAACCTTTATAGGAAAGGAGAAAAGGGAGTTACATTTGCGGTATTTTTTTTCGTATAAGCATAAATTCTTCGGTATTTGGGAATTAGACTTAGCAGCATTAAAGATCCAAGGGAGAATTGAACATTAAATTAGCCATTAGCTACAGTTTGTATTTTATTGTTTGAAATTATGTAATGTATTTCTGCTTATGTAATGTATAGTCTTCAACTCAGAATTTGCAAATAGAGGAATTCAGTTGCCTTGGTACCATTATATGTACATGTTATATGTGCTTGTCTTTATGGTCTTTGAACTTTTATGATTACCACTTTCATTGTTTGTGTTTATAAGGAAGAGAAAAGAAATATTTTTTTTAGTAATTATAACCAAGTGATTAATTGTAAGATTCAAATAGTGGCTAAAGTAGCTTATTTTTATGAAATTTATAATCAAGACATGAAACATCTTTACCTTCTCATACAAATATACTAAATAGTCACCATGCAGTGGAGACAAAGCAACAATTTAACTTACACCTATGCCATTATAGGTGCTGCTGTGTGGCATGGGGGCAGATGAACAGCTAGGAGGTTACTCACGGCACAGAGGTCGCTTCTCAGCAGGCGGCTGGCCTGCTCTTTTAGAAGAGATTGATATGGAGATATCACGAATCCATACAAGAAATCTGGGAAGAGATAACAGAATATTGGCTGATCATGGACGTGCGCCGAGGTTAGTAGGTTTTGCTTTGTGTGGCATGTGCGGACATACCATGCCCGCTGTGTGTTTAAATTAGTAATTATTTATACATAGAGATGGGTCCACAAATATTAAGTCACCAATAAGCCAATTAGGAGTACTACCTTTCTCACCTGTTTACCCTTTTCCTTGATTTTCAAAATATATTATGGTATCTAATATTGCTGTTGGTATTGTCATTAACACTAGTAATTATAACGTTTATAATAAAAATTACAGTATCAATATTGATAAAAAAAAACATACATTTCCCTTAAACACAATTAAAGGTGAAATCAGATGAGGTCACAAAGTCTATTAATTGACTCATTTGTGGCCAAGCACTAGATGGGCCATCTGTGTGCAATATTTCACAGAACAATACTACAGTGAACACAGCATTTTCCCAGGCATTGGATTAATGCATATACACTTTAGAACTGAAGGAAAAAAAAAAAAAAACTTTCTTCCTTTTTTATTATTTTAATGGATTTTATATTATCTTAATGGATTGAGTAGTCATAATTCTCGTGGTTAAAAACAAATCTTAATCCCAATAGTAACAAAGTAGTAGTAGTAGGAATCAGAAATATATCATATGCAACATGCATAGTAGATTAATTTATAACCAGTTCTAATTTACCCTGTATTTTATGACTTTTCCATGAATGTTGGAGCTAATTTTTTATTGAAGGAAAATATTTCCTTGTAGCTTTACTACATATCTTCAACACACTTCTAGTTTTTACAAGAAACTAGAGGCACTTGCTGAGCATTACTGAGTGTAAACAGGCTTTATAGAACAAAGTGGAACATACTTTGAACAAAGCATTAGCCAACAATAATTTATTTCCTCTTTTTATAGCATAGATTATAACTAACTGTTCATAATACCATCACTTTTGAGAGATATATTAATACTTTAGACTTCGTTCATTCAAAGAAATGCAGTAACAAGTATTTTTAATTTTGCAAAACATCATTATTGCCAATATTTATCTTGTCTGTCAGGATTGATCAAATTAGAATTTTACAGGAAATCAAAAAAGCAATTGTTAGTAGATACACTTAATGTTTAATACAGTTAGCATGTGAAGAATATGTGATACAGTTTAGAAGCAAAGGTCACCACATAGCAAAGAATGTGTAAGATATTTATGTCTGAAAAGGGTCATTTAGCAAACAAAATGTTTAAGTTATTAATAAAAATTACCAAGCATAAAATTTAAAAAGATGTCTGTTAACATTTTCAAATTTAACTCAACAATTTGACTAACATTATTCGTTTCCCTTTGCTAACAGATTCCCATACGTAGACGAAGATGTAGTGTCCATGCTCAACAGCGTCCCTATCTGGAGAAAAGCCAATTTGAACATGCCTCGTGGTGTAGGTGAGAAGATCCTACTTCGCACTGCTTGTGCACATCTTGGACTCACCACTGCTGCTGGTCTGCCCAAGAGAGCTATCCAGTTTGGCTCCCGAATAGCAAAACTCGAGAACTCTAAGGAAAAAGGGTCCGATACGTGTAGTAGATTGGTGGGAAACTAGTTGTTGTGCAGTATTTAGCTGTAATTTATTGTTTCCAGATTAATAATGATGGATATGATTTAATTTTGTTTGTTGTTTTAAAGAATATCAATTATTTTATCATAAAGATTATAAAGATTTAGTTTTAATTCCTTTTGTTACAATGGATATATTTTGCTGGGATATACTGTCTGTTTTATTTTGTTTCTAAATCTCCCATTTTGTGCAAGGAATGGCCTGGGTTACCTTCCACTGGAAACACATGGGCTTGAATGCAGGTCAGCAAGATTGCTAGACCAACACGCTAACCTCTGTACCACGCAGCACACTGAAAATGAAGTATAAAGGTCATTGAATATATTTTTGGAATTAAAACAACCTCCACTGCAAGAAGATAAAATATATGTTCTTTTATCCCCTGTACCCACAGTACAATTAAGAGTTTATATATCCCATCTAAACAGCTGTTGCATACAGATTCTCCTTTTTAGCCTTCAGCATATCCAAAGTGGGTTCATAACTGATACACTAGCATCAGCTTTCAAATAAAAAAACACTAATAGAATTCTAATTAGAAAGTCACTATTATAAATATTATTGTGATAAGTAAATGGTCGTCAAGGGAAAGAAATGATATAGATCTAAGCAGGTTCCCATCACTGAGCAAACATAGAAAAGGAAGCAACAGGGATAAAGATAAATAAAATGAAAAAGACTAGTTGATATCTAAGAATTCTTTAAAATCTATACCTAGTGACTTGTTCATCAACCTTAGCAATGCTATTGTGCAGACCTTGGATGCAATGTCTGCACCTTAACAGGGGGAGTTCCTGTTGCCGACCCCCACAACCTGCAGCGTCATTCATATCCACAGCCGGTCCTCGCACCTCATCATCAGCAGTTTCCTGAAGACTAATGCCGAGACCTGATTGGATGAGATGAACAGGTCATGGCTCACCCATTGGACCTCAGGCTCCCCTCGCTCCCGGATAGCTGGCACAGCATAGCAGTACTTAAGCTCCAGCACCCTGGCCGAGATCAGCACTCTACGATCCTCCAGCAGAGCTCGACCACAGCAAGCAGCTCCAGGCCTTAGCCGTCAGGGAGCTGCACCGGCTTCCCTGTCGATCTCCACACCTCACCAGCACCCAGCAATACTTGTGGGAACTCACACTCATAGCAAGCACTCCCTAAAGAGATAATAGACCAGTCGAAAAGAGGATAACCAACCATCCTTTAACCATATTTGGGATAAGGATGATGGAAAGCCACTGGGATGAACAAAGAACAAATATATCAAGTTGTAATTTTAGGATGAAAAGACTGACATTCAACTGGTAACACACATAAATGGATGCTCCACATGATTAGTAGTCTAATAAACAAGGTTTGTGCACCAAACGTTTGATGGTGAAGTTGGGTAGCTACTGACATGAAAGAAATCTTGTCTAAATGGTCAAGATGAGTTGAAGCAAATGACATCAGTCCTGTATAACAATAGCCAAAAAAGTGAGTAAAAATTAGTTAAAAATAATTATATCATCATTCAATATAGATCTACATTTCATTAACAGACTGGTTTTCTAAGAAATTAAAGCAACTTCCCTTCTAAAGTGGTAGGTCACAATTTGCAATGCTGGCATGCAAAATTAGCAGAGGGTTATGAAGCCTTATGGTATATCTTGAAGGCCAGTGTGCTAGACATTTGTAGATAATCATATACAGACTGCTGATTATACAGAACTGACTGCAGATTTTTTTCTCAACCAAAAAGTATTAAGTAGTAAGAGAAATCATGAATAGAATGGCGGGTGTTGAGTGGTTGTGGATGTGTCAAAGGTTTACAAAAGGGGCTACTAATGTTTAAAGGTTTTGAACCACTGGTTTAAATTGAGTGTCATAATGATCATTATTTTTTTTTCTAATAAGAAAAATGAAACTACAATATGCATTTCAGGTACATGTTCCATTGTGCTGGCTGAAGATCATAAGATTTTTGGTGTATACTATAGTTCTGAACTTATTTCTATATTCTTTTCAGTGTTGATATGATTTTATAAGACTCCACTGAATTTTAATGAAAAGATCATACAAACAATCTGGAAAAAAAATTGATGCATGTGGACTTTTGGAGACTTACTGGTTACATGCACTGCCAGGACCTAATAAAAGATTTTTGCTAAATTAACATCATACCTCCCAAAGATTATAGTTACAGGAATAAAAAGGGATCATCAAGGATTTCAGAGAATCAGCACAGTACCAAAGTTTGTCATTCCCAGAAAATGCTGTACACAGACCAAAAATAACATCAGGGACAATCAAGCACTAAATTTATTTAATCATGCACTTAATGATGACAGTGTGATGGTTATAGGTGCTAAAAATTGATAATCTATATTCGCAAGGGTGGAAGGGTGCATTGCACTGTTCTGAACGAGGAAAGGGGCCAAGTGGAGTCAGCGCCCCTGGTAGTTTAAATGCCAATGAACCATTGTCAGAGATGCATGTTAGTAGAAATTATCAGCATCAACAATTCTTTTGTCTTCTTTTATCTTCTCACTTTTCCTCTTTTCTTTTCGCTTCTTTTATCTTCTCACTTTTCTTCTTTTCTTTTTGCTTCTTTTATCTTCTCACTTTTCTTCTTTTCTTTTCTCTTCTTTCTCTTTTCTTCTCTTTCCTGCTTTCCTTCCCTTTTTTCAGCTTTCCTTTTCTCTTCTCTTCTATTTATCTTCTCATCTCTTGCCTTGTTTTGTCTTCTCTTCTCATCTCTTGCCTTGTTTTGTCTTCTCTTCTCATCTCTTGCCTTGTTTTGTCTTCTCTTCTCATCTCTTGCCTTGTTTTGTCTTCTCTTCTCTCTCATCTTTTCTTTTCTTTTCATCTCTTCTCTTCTCCTCTCCTATTTTCTTCTCTTCTCTTCTCCTCTTTCCTTTTCTTTTTCTTTTCATCTCCTCTATTTTCTTTTCTTCTCTTCTCTTCTCCTCTCCTATTTTCTTCTCTTCTCTTCTCCTCTCCTATTTTCTTCTCTTCTCTTCTTCTCTCCTCTCTGCTCCTCTCTTCTCTTCTCTTTCTCTTCTCTTCTCTTCACTTCTCTTCTTCTTTCTTCTCTTCACTTTTCTTCTCTTCTCCTCTCTTTTCTCCTCTTCTCTTCTCTTCTCTTTTTTTTCTTATTTTCTTCTCTTCTCTTCTCTCCTCTCCTCTCCTCTCCTCTCCTCTCCTCTCCTCTCCTCTCCTCTCCTCTCCTCTCCTCTCCTCTCCTCTCCTCTCCTCTCCTCTCCTCTCCTCTCCTCTCCTCTCCTCTCCTCTCCTCTCCTCTCCTCTCCTCTCCTCTCCTCTCCTCTCCTCTCCTCTCCTCTCCTCTCCTCTCCTCTCTCTCTCTCTCTCTCTACGTGTCTGTCATTCATACTGCATTGGCAGTCGACTTTCATACGAATTACAGTGCGTCTCTTCTCTTCTCTTCTTTCCTCTCTTCTCTTCTTTTCTCCCCTCTTCCTATGCTCTCCTCTCTCTCTATTTGTCTATGGTTCATAATGCATTGGCAGTCGACCTACATACAATGCGTCTCTTCTCTTTTCTTCTCCCCTCTCTCCTCCTTGCTCTCTACTTGTCTGTAGTTCATACTGCATTTGGAAGTTGACCTACTTATGAATTAAAATCGGCTACTTTTCTCTTCTCCCCTATCTCACTACTTGTCTATGGTTCATACTGCATTTGGGATTCGACCTACTTATGCATTACAATGTGCACATATTTCCCCGCCCGCTTCTAGATGAGTACTGCCGTGGTCTGGGACACTCCCACTACTTTATATCAATGATTTTCTATTAGCATTTAAAATGTCTAGACAGCAGCCCTGATTGTAACAAACTAAGTGTAGAATGAGTTGTGTGTAGTAGACTGCTTTATATTCATTTAAAGAGCTCAGTATTGGTTCTAGGTAATCATAGCTTTTTATGAATGGAGGTAATAGAGAAATAGTATGGCATGCAATATAAAGAATCTAATATGTCTGATGGTTTTCACTTTTTATGTAGAACTAAAAGGTGATTTAATATGTGATTGAAAAAATCAGCAGCTTTGGTGAATAATATAATTGGAAATGTGTTTGGGAGGAATGTTAGGTAATGTCACATTTAACTCTGGATGAAATATATTCTTTATTAAGAACTCTCGTCACCCTTCACCCTCTCTCTCTCTCTCTCTCTCTCTCTCTCTCTCTCTCTCTCTCTCTCTCTCTCTCTCTCTCTCTCTCTCTCTCTCTCTCTCTCTCTCTCTCTCTCTCTCTCTCTCTCTCTCTCTCTCTCTCTCTCTCTCTCTCTCTCTCTCTTTCTCACTCTTTGTTGTTTCTCTCGATTATTTTTGTCTGTTTCTTTCTTTCTTTTGTTCTCTACAATTGACATTATGGCCACTTTTGTTATTATAAATGACAATAGCTCGACAAAAGCAGTTGCATCAAAATTTCATTAATACTGGTATAACATATCTATTTGTTTAAAGAATTAGCCGTTTAAAGAACTATCACTGATGTAAGGTTATTATTATTTTTTTTTTTATTATCATTTTAGCATCTGATCCTCCACTGAAAATGGAGAAGCACCATCGATTATGTGCTCTCCTGCCCTATTTTGCTCTTGTCTACCTCTCGTTATGACAGTTAACTAAAGTGCAAATGTCATCGGTGGTTTACAATGCTGTAGAGATACAAGGGGTGCATGGTTGGTGAATCTGAGGAGTGTAATTGAATTAGTATGATATGAGTCTTTGTGGATTGGACAAAACTGTTATTCTAAAAAGAGTATCTGATCCCATGTGGTTCGGACAGGATAGAGAAATATGTAGACTTCAGATAACGAAATTCAACTGAAGTGATTCATCGTAATTATTCTGAAGTTTAGTAGTGCGCCTTCGCTAACACCTGGAGAGTGTTGTGTACCTTTAACATATCGTGGTGTTTCATGCAGGATTCATACAGATATGAATGCAGTTTTTTGTGTCTCATTTTCTTTAACACTCTTTTCAAATTGTTTCCTTTATAATTCATAAATTCTCTCTCTCTCTCTCTTTCTCTCTCTCTCTCTCTCTCTCTCTCTCTCTCTCTCTCTCTCTCTCTCTCTCTCTCTCTCTCTCTCTCTCTCTCTCTCTCTCTCTCTCTCTCTCTCTCTCTCTCTCTCTCTCTCTCTCTCTCTCTCTCTCTCGTGTTGATTTAGAAACGATCTATATTTTGACATATGTTAGAGGTATTTCGTTAACTCGAAGTAGGCACTTCAAACCAAGGTCTATATAAGTACTTGCATAGACCTTGCTTTAAATAACATATGCAAGGCAATTGATATGCGCTTAATTTCTATGCGATCTTTTCGCTCAAATAATGTACTCTTGTGTTATATTTTGCTTTTATATGTTCATTTATTTATTTATTTATTTATTTATTTATTGCTTTGTTTTTCGTCAATAGTGTTTTCCAATTTTGCGCTTCCACTCATCTCCAGTAAAAATTATATTATATTGATATGATCCCGCTCTCCATTTCTCTCTTTTTTTTCTTGATAAAACGTGAATTAGTATAGTACTTTCTGAGTCACGTACTGCAAGGTACTAATATATAAAAGAAAAGCAGGAAAGATCGAAAGAAAACAACAACAATGGCCATAGGTTTGCCAATAGGTTTTCTCACTCCTAATAAATCAGTGTAGCAATTGTGCCTTTGCTCACTCATTAGAAAATGCCAGTTCACGTTTCTGTTCATTGTGTTCCTTGCGCTTGAAGAGTGGCAGATGTACACTGGCTTGTTTTGTTTTGATTTTGAACTATTCATTCTGACGTATGAATGGAGGTGTGATTTACTATGAGTTTTGTATTTACTTTAAATATCAGCATTAAGTGGTTCGAGAACGCGTATAAACTGTATTTTTTATTATGTAACTGCGCTTTAATAAATCTGAATTGGTTACTGGTTAAGCAGAAACCAGTCAACCAAATGTAAACGCGATTGACCAAAGAAAATAAGAAAAAAACAAACAAACAGAAAATAATCATAAATGTCCAT
>NC_091564.1:12207169-12214669 GCF_042767895.1 Penaeus vannamei | reverse complement strand
AGGAGACGCAGTCCCGACCCAACGCGCGCCAAAATCTCCGACTAACAGACAGGAAAGTCCATTGAAAGGTTAATCGGATGAGTATAGAGGGCGTTAATAAGAGCTGACATATGAAAGACAACGTATGACGTGTGACATCGATAGAACCTAACGTGTCATTGTGACGTAACGTGTCATTAGACGTCTAGATATAATTAATTGGCGTGACATTGATCGAAGGTGGATCGTGATGAATAATACGTATATTTGATGATAGCGAAGCAAAATGGCTTTTGCAAGATGGTGGAACGAGAAGGTGCTTGTGTATAAAAGCAATTTCTCCCAACGGAAACCTAGCCAGATATAATAGGGAATAAGTGGCTGGGCATTTGGGCATTTGGGGCACTAGGTGTATGGCTGCTTATGCCAGATGGGTGACGCGATGGCGTGACTTGCCTTTCCTAAGTGGCCGAATAAATGTTAACCACATATAGGCACCGCGAAGACGGACACGCACGCAATTGAGCATGAATGGGCGGTTGCGAACAGGAACTCACATGTGTATGTTTGCACACACACACAGGCGTGTGTGTATGTATTATATATATATATATATATATATATATATATATATATATATATATATATATATATATATATATATACATGTATGTATATATATATATATATATATATATATATATATATATATATATATATATATATATATATAACATACATACATACATACATATATATATATATATATATATATATATATATATATATATATATATATATATATATATATATATATATATATAACATACATACATACATATATATATATATATATATATATATAAATATATATATATATATGTATATATATATATATATATATATATATGTATATATATATATATATTTATATATATATGTATTTATAAATATATATATATGTTTATATATATATATATATATATATATATATATATATATATATATATATGTATATACATCTATCTATCTATCTATCTATCTATCTTCATCAATAAATCTGGTTTGTGCATTTTGGCTTTTTCTTCCATATGTATATATATACACATATATATGCGAGTGTGTGTATCAAGGAAAAACAATCTATATGAGACTAAATGCCCGCATCACATACCCACGAAGGACGCATTCCTAAAGCTGCATCCGTGCCTGATGCGTGAGAACGACCTGCCAGCGTCGGCGAAGGAGGCGGAGGCGGAGGCGGAGCTAATTGGATAATGACTTCCCTTTTGGTGCCTCTCGGAGCGCGCCGCGGAATGCTGCCGGGTCGCGCCGCCGCCGCCACCAAAGGTCAGGCGGGAAAAGAGGTCAAGCCTGGAGAGCAGAAGATGGGTGGGTGGGTGGGATGGGGGTGGGGAGGGGGATGTTCGTTTTGTCGGGTTGGGCGTTGGTGACGGATTTGTCGCGGGAGGATAATTTCTGTAGGGTGTTTGTACTTGTTTGTGTTTTTCTTCCGGTTGTAATCATACACAAACACACACACACACATACACACACACACTCAAACGCACGTACACATACACAACCCTACACATACCCACCAAGACATACACGCTTCCACAACACCCACACATCATACTTTCCCAATCACCGACGACCACCACCTCACCCACCCCCCTCACTTCCCCTTCCTCTCCCCCCACAGCGTCGCCCAGATCCTCCCGCTCCTTGAAGATGGCGCTTCTCTCCAACAGCAAGGGCGAGGCGCGACTGACCATCTCGAGATGCTGCTGCCTCTCGCTCAAGACGACGGCGCTCATCGTCGTCGCCACGGAAACGGTGAATGGATGCTGCGGGGATCGTCTGCTGCTTTCCTTCTTCTCTCTCTCTGTTTTCCTTCTTTTCTCTCTCTTTTTTTTTTTCTTTCTCTCTGTCTGTCTGTCTGTCTGTCTGTCTCTCTCTCTCTCTGTCTCTCTCTCTCTCTCACTCTCTCTCTCTCTCTCTTTCTCTCTCTCTCTCTCTCTCTCTCTCTCTCTCTCTCTCTTTCTCTCTCTCTCTTTCTCTTTCTTTTATTCTTTCTGTATTTCCTTTCTCTATTTTTTTCTTTCAATTTTCCTTTCTTTTTCTATTTTTTTCTCCTTTTCTCTTTATTTTTTTGCATTTTTCCTCTCTCTCTCTTAATTATTTTTAATTTCCTTTGTTTCTGTGATGTCACTGTCTATGACTTTGTATCTGTCTGTGCCTCTCTTTCGTTCTTTGTCTCTGTTTTTGTCTCTGTCTATATCTGTTTGCTTCTCCCCCCCCTCTCTCTCTCTATCTATCTATCTATCTATCTCTGCCCTCCTTTGTTTATCTATTTATCTATCTATCTTTTCTTATCTGCCCATCTATCTATCTCTCTATCTGTATATCTGTCTGCGTATCTTTACTTATCTTTCTCTATCTACCACTCTATCTATCTAGTATATATATATATATATATATATATATATATATATATATATATATATATATATATATATATATATATGTATATCTTTTTCACTAATCTAATGAGGAACAGCGAATGAGATATTGATTTGCTGAAATTAAAGAAATCGTATATTCCATAAGATAGCATTTCATTTTAACAGAAATGGATTCATATTTACAGAAATATAAATAAATTCATGTAAACAGAAATATAGATAAAATAATATTCTTTAAGCAAGTTAATCCTAATGACTGCAATGAAATAATGTTAAAAGAATTATGAATAAAATCATGTGAACAGCAATAGAGATAGACAAACACTATCCTTTAAGAAAGTTATTCACGTTAGCAGAAAGAAATACTGAGTAACAATAATTCAAATAAATCTTATTCCTCTTTTTCAGCTATTTATACTTATGGCTATCGTCTTCATGGCCATTGCTAAGGCTATGATGCCGGGCTTTCCACGTGAGTTTTTTTCTAGTTGTTATAGGCTTTTTGAATGTTGTTATAGTGACAAATATTGAATGAGTAAATCGGTGGATGGCACAAGAAGATCGGCCTGTGTTGTGCTTTTGCAACGTGTTTGTAACGTGTTTGTGACATGTTTTCTCTTTCGTAGTTATTCTGTCACACTTCGTAGTTTTGGAACTCGAGCTGCTGATTCAGCTCATCATGTCCTGTGTTCTACTCTATGGAATTCTGAAGGTGAGTAATTCCAAGTGGTTCTTTTTCTTTTTCTTTTAATTAGGTATTGGATATGCAATACGCTCAAATCACACTTATGTAGTAGAAGTACCAGTAACTACACACAAACACACACACACACACGCAGACACGCGCGCGCGCGCACACACACACCCGCACGCACACACACACACACACACACATACACACACACACACACACAGAGCTTCAAGCCCACGCACATATTTACACATATACCTCATCCCTAAACACGCTTGTGTATCTGTACACTAAATCGAATAACATGCGTTATTTGATTATGTGAAGCTAGTTGGAATAACATATTGAAAGAAACAACATATTAAGTTCAGAAAGTTTCTGCGTTTGTGTTTCCTTATGCCCGCTCGTGCATGTGCTTGCATGTGCCCATACAGATCAGCCAGACATCTTTCTGACTTTCTCTCCAACCCTGTAGAAGCGTCGGGAGCTGGTGAGGGCGTGGGTATGGGTGCGGGGCGTGTGCTTCTTCACCGAGTTCCTCATGGGCGCGCTGTCCATCCTCATCATCCAGCTGTGGAACGTCGGCCTCGTCCTGCTGCTTCTGTCCCTCATCGCCTTCGGGAACATGCTGCTTATCCGCTCCTTCGGGTTTCACGTGCGTTGATGCGTCCTTCTGTAGTAACGCGTTTTATCGTAATATACTTGAGGAAGTAGGATTTAGGCTGAGGAATGGCTGAGATGATGTTGATATGTCAAGTAACGCGTTTTATCGGAGTATGCTTGAGGAAATAGTTGATCTCATGATGAGGTGATTTTGATATGTCAATTGAATTCCAGCTACGTTACGGTGAATAATGAAATAAGTACCTCTAAGGTCTCCTTATTCCTTTAATGTCCCCTTCTCTGTTACCTCAATCGTGGTATCTCCATCATTATCTCTGCCTCTTTCTCGTTTTTAATTCTCTTCTTCTCTCGAATTCACTCTCACGTACCCTTACCTCCCCACTCTCTCTCTCCCCTGTCTCTCTACTTGATCCTCCCCGCACATATCACTCCTTATGTAACATTGCAATTCCTTCCACAGATGCAACAGCGCGAGACGGGGGGCGAATCGGAGGTCGTGAGTGTGGAGGACCTGGTTAAGACAAATCCCGACTCGAAGTGAAGGATTTCTGTCATGTATGTCTGTATGTAATCCCCCTGTATTCACCTGTGAAGATTTGTTGGCTGCAGTGATGTCAACGGTGATGTAATTGCGATTCTAATGTTATAATAAAAATTCTAATATAAGAGTACACATTCCGGTATTATTTATCCAGTGAATTATTTCTTTATTCCTCTAGAAATCTATAGAATATTGTATTAATCCGCGAAACTTGTCAATGAAAACTGAAGCTACCGTTGCCCCCTCCCCCCATATAAATACGTATATATATATATATATATATATATATATATATATATATATATATATATATATATATATATATATATATATATATAATATATATATATATATATATATATATATATATATATATATATATATATATATATTATATATACATACACACACACACACACACACACATATATATATATATATATATATATATATATATATATATATATATATATATATATATATATATGTATATATACATATACATATATATACACATATATATACATACATATATATATATATATATATATATATATATATATATATATATGTATATATACATATACATACATATATATATATATATATATATATATATATATATATATATATATATATATATATAAATATATATACATATATAAATATATATATATATATATATATATATATATATATATATATATAGATATATATATATATACATATATATATATATATATATATATATATATGTGCACACACACACACACACACACACACACACATATATATATGTGTGTGTGTGTGTGTGTGTGTGTGTGTGTGTGTGTGTGTGTGTGTGTGTGTGTGTGTGTGTGTGTGTGTGTGTGTGTGAGTGTGTGAAGACAGAAAGCCAGCCTAGTAGTTTATGTTACTGGCATCTAACACACATGATGATAATAATGACACTAATGATAATACTGCCACTAATGATAATAATGACACCAAAAATGATAATAATGACACCAAAAAGGATAATAATGACACCAATAATGATAATAATAATGATAGCAATGATAATGACACCAGTAATGGCACTAATGATGATAATGATAAACACCAATAAGGATAATAATGACAGCAATAATAATGACACCAATAATATCACTAATAATGATAATAAATGAACTCAGAGGGCTGTGACCTTGACCCGTAAGGTTGGTCCTCAGGTCAAGAACCATTCATAAGCCTCTTCCCCGCACGCCCCTCACTCAAAGAGAACCACAAAGTCAATATGTGTAGAAAAAACTTCGGACGGCAAAGAACTCCCGACAATCTTGCCTTCCTGAGGGAAGCTGTTGCGGATGCCAAGGAAACTGCCAACAGAGTAAGGCAGGAAAAGTGGTTGGAATGGTGCCAGACTTTTGGACACCAGACCAGCCTTACAGAGTTGTGGAAAAGGGTCAGTCAAGCAAGCGACAAGCCCCGAAATGCACGCATCATGACCCACAGTCAGAGGCTCACAGACTGGTGCTTGAGTTCTCAGCCAGAACCAGCAGCAATAACCTGTCTCCAGTGCTGAGGGATAAACAACAAAACCTAAATCCAAGTATTTACGTCTGACAGGAGAGCTTGCATTCTTGCAGCTCATCAACTAGTCCTGGCAAACTGCCACACTGTCTCGGAGCTGGAAACAAGCCACAATAATTCCCATCCCTAAACCAAAGAAGCCGGTTAAGTACAGTCCCATCTCTCTTCTCAGCTGCCTGGGATAAACAGTTGAGAAGATGGTTCTCGACAGGCTCCGATGGAGAACGGGACCCCCTCATGAACACCTGCACGGGTTCACAAGGGGTAAGAGCACAGCACACAGCATTTCCACACTCCTAAGCACAATATGCACCTCACCCTCTGTGGTTGTCTTCCTAGACTTGGAGAAGGCTTTTGAACTGGCAAGCCCCCTTGCCATTCAGGAGACCCTAATCCACAAAGGAGTCAAAGGCAGACTCTTGGCCTGGATAGCTGACTATTTAAAAAACAGATCAGCAAATGTCAGATTTCAAGGCCACCTCTCACAGCACATGCCACTTGAAAATGGAACACCTCAGGATGGGGTTCTCAGTCCTGCCCTTTTCAACACCCTTATGTCCAACATACTCAACATTCACCTGCCAGAGAGATGCAAGGTCATCTCTTATACTGATGACCTGGCAATCATAACCTCTGGCAACCACTAGAGATCAGCGTTGTCTGAATCTTGTGTCTGAAGAGTGTTGTAGGACGGGTCTAAAAATATCGGCAGCAAAATCAAAAGCTATTGCTCTGAGAACTAATGTCAGAAACAAAAAACTCACTGTTCAGGGTATGGATCTGGAATGGGTAAAGGACTATCTATACCTTGGTGTATGGATAGGACACACTCACTTTCAAAAAGGAGATCCAATACCTGCTCGACCGAACCAAGGAAAGACTGGCAGTCATGAAAGTCATGACAGGGAGACACATAAGAGCAGGACACAAAGTACTAAGATCATTCTATGTACATGCTGTCCGTCCTATCATTGACTATGCTTCTGTCGCCCTCATTGCTTCCAGCACAACATTAAAAGAAAAACTGGAAACAATACAAAATGAAGCTGCCAGGATCATTCTGGGAGCTCCCAGATGGACAAAGATCATCAATCTCCTCATGGAGGTTGATTTACCGTCCTTGGACACCCGAATTGATCTAATGGCAGCACAGTTCCTTTCCAAGGTCTTGCAGGCACCCAGAAACTCATACTTAAGGCAAAGAGTACTCAGACGCCTACAACAAGACTATCAGTTGTTTGCGAACAACTCTTGGCTCACACAGACTACCAGAGTATTGATACGCTTTCAACTAAAAGAATCACTGCTTGCCAAGGGCATGGACTCCCCTCACCCTGACTACAAAGAACCCCCGCCTTTGGCAAACGAAATGATCGAATTCTCAATCCTAAACCTTACAATGAGAAAAGATCATTATTCCATGCCTAGCCTAAAGGCACAAGCACAAAAGGTCATTGCACAAATAACTTCTCCGGGTAGCATAACCTACTACACGGACGGATCCGTGGATCCCATAAACCATACTGCAGGCGCCGGCTTCGCAACAAGGGATACCACAGCATCCATTAGGGTCACTGACAATGCCTGAACGCTCCAAGCTGAAACGGTTGTGATTATGGAGGCCC
>NC_091564.1:12189669-12192169 GCF_042767895.1 Penaeus vannamei | reverse complement strand
GAAGTCATATACAGATCACTGCTTCACCTGATGAGATGTATGAAGTAAAAGGTGGTTACTAGTTGAGCAGTGATGAAAATAAACAATTTAGAAAGCCAAAACGCAATCAGTCACTCACTAAATGATTCTAGCCATGATGCAGTTTCGATTTCATGCAATAATTTTCATTTTATGTTTCAATTATCGAAAATGGAAATAAAATCAGGAGTCGTCCAAATGCGTCTTGATTCCGGTAGACTTTTCCAGCCTTCCAAGAAATTGATGTGATTTAAATTTATGGAGTTTTATATTTTATATAAAGAGTTTTCATTGAAAAAAGTACTCTTTGGCTCACAGACACACGTATGTGTATTCGCTCACACATACATGTGTGTGGATGAGGATATAATCAATACAGATACACGTTAATATATCTCTCTATCTTCCTACTTGCCTATTTCTCTCTCCACATCTCTCTCTCTCTTTCTCTCCTTATATATCTATAGCTATATCTACACACATGTATAAATAAATATATATAATTGTGTATGTGTGAATGTATACATAAATCCATATATGCGTATATATACATATATATGGTTATATACATGTCTATATATACATATTTGCATATACATGTACACACTCACACATATGGGCACACATATGCATTTATGTATATATGGACATACGTATGCATATATTTGGACGCACAGAAACACACATTTACACATACAGTATATATGAATATATGTATACATATATGTATGCATATCAGTCTCTACATACATACATAAATATATAAATATATGCGTGTGTGTGCGAATATACATATATACATATACATACATGTATGTATGTATGACGTACATATGCATAGGGTATGCATATGTGCGTGCGTGTGCATATATGTATGTGTGTGTATACAAACAGACACACACACATATATATAATAATATACTCCAGATAATCCCATTGATTTAGTATATCATGAATATCTTATTTTTAATATCATAGTCCTGAAGATTTAATCGTGAAGCTACCAAAAATACAAATCTAGTAGCAAAATTGTGAAAAAGGTTGGGAGGAGGACATGCACTAGCTACATGAATATTTCTGGCATCTTAATATGTATTGAATTCTTTCAACACGTCACCAAATCCTATATCTGACAAAAGATTTACTAATAAAAGATTTAAAAAAAACAAGAACTAAGCCTTAAAACCGAGATCAGGTGATTTTTTAAAAATACCGTAATTGTAAAATGCTTATAAAACAACTTGGCTAAAGTAAAAAAAAAAAAATGTATTTTCCTTCTCTTGAAATCATAGGTTTAACTTTTCTGTAAAATGGGCGTGGCCATAATGCATTGTAGGATTATAAAACAAGGCTTACAAGAAACAGAATAGAAATCATATTTATTTGTTCTCAAACTTTATTTGAAATATTTCAATTTGCCTAAAATTGAAGAGATGTGAGTGCAAAATCTTCCTCCCCTGTTTGTTTAATATGGTTCTTATGAAAGGTGTTTTTAATCAAGATTGCATACTCACATAACCAGTATTTTCTTTGTTATATAATCAATAAATAACAATGAAATGAGCGCGTGCCATCCTCCACATGTCTCCCTCTCTCCCACCTCCCCCAGTTTCCAATATTCTTAAATGACTACTTTGCTTGTCCTGCATAAAAGGCTCACTTTGTGACACGAATGCTGTCACTCTCCTTTCACCCTGACAAGGCAATGGGCATGTATACCTTCCTCCTGACGCTGTCTCTGCTCAGCTCCGCCTTCGGAGGCGGCCTCTACCCTCCATCTGCCACTTCGTGTCAGCCTCGAACCGAGCAAATCACTCTTACCAGAACCACCGTGGAACCCCTTCTTGAACAGGCAACCACGCTGGACCTGCAGCATGAACACCAAGACGTAAAGGTCACCAGCTTCGTGGTGGAAAGGCCCACTTACACGCAGACCTTGCAGCTCACGCTCACGCCCGACCCTTCCATACTCACTCAAGTCAGCTTGCTCACCTCAACGGCCTTCCACACCAAGCTGGCCGTCGCCCGAACCACCACCGTGCTCACCGAGACCGTGCAGCTCCTGGCCAGCGAAGTTGCCGTGGAGGACAGGACCCTCACGCAGACGGCGATACAGCTGGACACCAAGACGCTGACGCTGACGCGGCTCAGCCTGGAGACGGCCTTCTCCACTCTCTCCGTCACGGACACTCAGCTGGCACTGGTCACCGAGACCGAGCTGGCGCCTCACTTTGTCACGCAGACCACTCGCCAGACCTTCGCGGTCTGGGAGACCCAAACGGTCACCAGTTACAAGGATGTGCCGCTGGAAAAGACGGTCACCGTTACAGAGCGCGAGTACGTTACCAAGTGTTACCAACCCAGGATCACTTATGGTCGCTGATTTTGTAATGTTATTCAGAACGGCATTGAATATGGCATTTGTGTGAAAATAAAATTTATGTGACCTAATCCATTATATACTTTCCTAACTTAATCTTTA
>NC_091564.1:12182169-12184669 GCF_042767895.1 Penaeus vannamei | reverse complement strand
GCGTGACGACCACCACGGAATATGTTCCTCGATACACAACCAACACTCACACGCTCACCAAGATGGTGACGCAGACTGTGTGTCCGCCGAGTGCACAACAGTCGCTCAAATGGTGAAATGTTCATATTATGTTGTCTACCATACTTTTTCTTTGTAATAAATTGAGTCGAGAAGAAAAATATTATTTTTTCCTAATCTAATTCACCTGACTGGCATGGAAAAAAATCAAGGCAATGTCTGTGCAAGTGCACAACACACTTTGAGATGTTGACATGTGTTTTTTCCTTTTCACGAGCAAACATTTCATGTGAAATAAATAACTATTAGACAGGAGTTGATTTTTCATTACATGTGTATTCATGATGTAGCTGTTCCTGAACACAGACCAGAATATGCAATACTAAAATAGTAAAAGAAAATAAAGATAAGGAAATTAATAATTCTAAGAAGTAACTGGAAAGATAGCACAAAAACCTAGATTATTCATTTTCTATAGAAATAACCAGAAAAGATATATCTTATCCAGAGAAGTCATATATTCCTACAGATCACTGCTTCACTTGATGAAAAGTATAAACTAAAAGGTGGTTTCTAGTTGAGCAGTGATGAAAATATACAATTTAGAAAGCCAAAAAGCAATCAGTCAGTCACTAAATGATTGCAGCCATGTTGCAGTTTCGATTTCATGCAACAATTTTTATTTTGTTTCAATTGTCGATAATGCAAATGAAATCAGGAGTCGTCCAAATGCGTCTTGATTCCGGTAGACTTTTCCAGCCTTCCGTGAAATTGATGTGATTTAAGTTTAAGGAGTTTTATATTTTATATAAAGAGTTTTCATTGAAAAAGTACTTTTTTGGCTCACATATACACGTAATTAATTGAGACAGAAAGCTGAACAAACACCAAGACGGACAAAGCAAAAATCTTAAGCATGGTGTTACAGTATGCCTCTTACTGTGAGTTCGGAATTCATATCACGGTGAAGTAGAATGAGGTTTTGGGAACGAGGCCATGTGATCCTCGCCGCTATATTCTGCATTGTCATACATATATATATATATATATATATATATATATATATATATATATATATATATACATATATATATATATACACATAAATGTGTGTGCGTGAGTGATAAATAAAGTGTATATGCATATACACACACGGGCGCGCGAGTGCGTACACATACACGTATATATACATGTGTATATATATATATGCATACATATGTGAGTATATACATGTATATACATATATACGTACACAGATGGATAGATAGATAGATATACTGTATATACAAACATGGCAACATTCTTCTAGGCACCCCTCTTTCAGTCCGACACGATGTAAAACGAAGTCAAAATGCCTCTCAGGCTGCCGCGTCGATGATTAGGTCGGGGTTCTTGACCTTTTTTGAGCAGTGACCCCAGCGCTTTTGCCTGTCAAGCAAACCGACCCATATCCTTAAAAGCTATTATTTATTTACCAACATATGTCATGGCCGCACAGAGTTTTTGAATGTAAATATATCAAAAGATTTAACAGGCAGTTTTATCTTGATTAACAGACACTAAACATCAAAATTAATATAAAATATTTCCAACCAATTTGGAGTCGTGATCCATAGGTTAAGAAACCTCGGATGTGTCATGTTTGTATTATTGTCTTCTTTGGCTGCATGTACTTCATTTGTTATGGTTAAACATTTCTGTATATTAAAAAAGGGTACAGGCTTTTCGACTTTCGCTGACTGAATACCTCGTAAGTATTGCCGGCTATGATGTGTTTTAGAGCAGTTCTATAGCACCTCTGTACATGGAGTCTCTATACTCAACCAAAAAACAACTTATGAGCGAAAAATGCGTAGAAAATATTCGTTTGTTAATCGAATTGGATATAAAATTCATAAAAAAAATACAGTGATATAAAGCATTTTTAGCCTTTTGGTGATACCCTGGATTATTTCTGTTCGGGAAAGATTTTTTGTTCCATGTTTTGTTTAATTCCCACCAATTAATGTCATGTCTTATAGTGAGGCCCTGTACCATAAAACACTTCGTCAGGTCCCCCTGAGGATGAAAGGAAACATCAAATTGTAGAACAGTTTGTTTTATATCTCATACTCACATAAAGACAACATTTCGTCAAACAATATCAACATATTCCCATTTTAGCGTCCATAAGTGATCCTGGGCTGGTAACACTTGGTAACGTACTCGCGCTCTGTATAGGTGACCGTCTTTTCCAGCTGCAGATCCTTGTAACTGGTGACCGTTTGGGTCTCCCAGACCGCGAAGGTCTGGCGAGTGGTCTGCGTGACAAAGTGAGGCGCCAGCTCGGTCTCGGTGACCAGTGCCAGCTGAGTGTCCGTGACGGAGAGAGTGGAGAAGGCCGTCTCCAGGCTGAGCCGCGTCAGCGTCAGCGTCTTGGTGTCCAGCTGTATCGCCGTCTGCGTGAGGGTCCTGTCCTCCACGGCAACTTCGCTGGCCAGGG
>NC_091564.1:12177026-12181669 GCF_042767895.1 Penaeus vannamei | reverse complement strand
GAAGACGCAGATTAGGCACTTCCTATAGAAATAAGCAGAAAAGAAAGTCCGATTCCTACAGATCACTGATTGACCTAAAGAAAAGTTTAATGAAAGAAGTGGTTCCTAATTGATCAGTGATGAAAGTTTACAATTTAGGAAGCCCAAAAACAATCAGTCAATTACTATATAATTGTGGTCATATTGCAGTTCAGATTCCATGCAATTTACTTCATTTGATTCAATTATGGATAATGCAAATGAAATCAGGACTCGTCCAAATGCGCCTTCGTTCCGGTAGACGTTTCTAGACATCCAAAAAAATATGTGATTTTAAGGAAGTTTGAGGAATGTTATATTAAGAAAAAAAAATCAATGAAAAAAATGCCCTCTTTGGCTCGCAGACACACTTATATGTGTATTCGCTCACATACATTTGTGGATAATATGCTAATATATCTCTGTCTACCTATTTACCTATTTGTCTCTTTCTCTTTCATTATATATCAATAGCTATACCTATACACACATATATACACATGTATACATGTGTACCTTTGTATGGGCACATATACATGCGTGTGTGAGTATATATATGCATATATATGTATATATATATATATATATATATATATATATATATATATATATATATATATGCACATATGTGTATATATATATATATATATATATATATATATATATATATATACATATATATACACACACATATGTATGTATGGATGTACTTATGCATATATATGCATTCACTTACACACACACATAGATTTATAAAGCATATATGAGTATATATCTATGTATATATGTATGCATATCTATCTACATATACATATACATGCATATATATATATATATATATATATATGTATATATATATATATATATATATATATATATGCATATATATGTATATATATGAATGTATATACATACATCTTAAATTCTTTATACTGTATGTATACATTATATATATAGCATATGTATGTACATATACAGTATACATACAATATGTGTGTGTGTGTGTGTGTGTTTATAAACTAATGGAGTCCAGGTACTGATACTGATTTAGAACATCATGAATATTGTATTTTAATATTATAGCCATGAATATTTAATCGTGAAGCTACTAAAAGTACTAATCTAGCAGCAAAATTGTAATAAAATTTGGGAGGAGGACATGCACTAGCTGCATGATCATACCCGACATCTTAATATGCACTGAAATCGCTAAACACGTCACCGAATCTTATTTCTAAATTAAGATTTGCAAATAAAAGAAATAAAACAAAAGCTGGGTCTTCAAACCGATTATATTTTCTGTAAAATGAACGTGGTCATAATGCATTGCAGAAAAAGAAAACAAGGCTTTACAAGAAACGGAATAGAAATCATATTCATTTATTCTCAGTTTATGTGAAATATCTTAATTCGGATAAAATTGAAGGGATGTGAGAGCAAAATTTTCCTCGTCTGTATTAAGCCTGTTAGTTTAATATAGTTCTTAAGAAAGTTTTTTAAAAACAATATTGCATATTTATGTAAGCAATATTTTCTTTGATATATAATAAGTTAACTCTTTAAAAAAGTGAAATGAGCGCGTGCCCTCCTTCACTCGTCTCCCTCTCTCCCACCTCCCCCAGTTTCCAATATTCTTAACTGACTGCTTTCCTTGCCCTGCATAAAAGGCTCACTCTGTGACACGAATGCTGTCAATCTCCTTTCCCTCTGACAAGGCAATGGACATGTATACCTTCCTCCTGACGCTGTCTCTGCTCAGCTCCGCCTTCGGCGGTGGTCTCTACCCTCCATCTGCCACTTCGTGTCAGCCTCGAACCGAGCAAATCACTCTTACCAGAACCACCGTGGAACCCCTTCTTGAACAGGCAACCACGCTGGACCTGCAGCATGAACACCAAGACGTAAAGGTCACCAGCTTCGTGGTGGAAAGGCCCACTTACACGCAGACCTTGCAGCTCACGCTCACGCCCGACCCTTCCATACTCACTCAAGTCAGCTTGCTCACCTCAACGGCCTTCCACACCAAGCTGGCCGTCGCCCGAACCACCACCGTGCTCACCGAGACCGTGCAGCTCCTGGCCAGCGAAGTTGCCGTGGAGGACAGGACCCTCACGCAGACGGCGATACAGCTGGACACCAAGACGCTGACGCTGACGCGGCTCAGCCTGGAGACGGCCTTCTCCACTCTCTCCGTCACGGACACTCAGCTGGCACTGGTCACCGAGACCGAGCTGGCGCCTCACTTTGTCACGCAGACCACTCGCCAGACCTTCGCGGTCTGGGAGACCCAAACGGTCACCAGTTACAAGGATGTGCAGCTGGAAAAGACGGTCACCGTTACAGAGCGCGAGTACGTTACCAAGTGTTACCAACCCAGGATCACTTATGGTCGATGATTTTATTATTATTATTCAGAGCTTCATTGAATATCGCTTTTGTGTGAAAATAAGATTATCTGAAAAAATCCACTATTCAACTTTCTTAACTTGATCTTTAGAATACTCTTCCATGTGGAAAAATCTGCTATACTGCTAGAGTAACAAACTACTCTCTTCAAACAGTCCACATTTATGTGAAAATAAAATATATGTGAAAAAAATCAATATTTACTTGCCTAACTTAATCTTCAGAATACTCTTCCATGTGGAAAGAAAATCTGCTATACTGGTTGAGTAACTGAAATGCCACTCCCTTCAAGCATTCCACCAAGTCTCAAAACAAAACGGCCACGGAAGACGTTGACACGGGATGCTATATTTCTGATAATTGTAATAGTCATGTATGTGTATTTTTTAACCCAGTATCACGTATAGAGACCAGAAGCAGAACGAGCGTTGAAGATCGCTATAAGAATTACTGTCAATAAGCAAAGATGAAATATCTCTATAAAGAACCATTCTACAATTAAATGTGTCCTTTCATATAATGACCATTTCACCATTTGAGCGAGTGTTGTCCACTCGGCGGACACACAGTCTGCGTCACCATCTTGGTGAGCGTGTGAGTGTTGGTTGTGTATCGAGGAACAGTTTCCGTGGTGGTCGTCACGCTCGTCTCCTTCACGCTCTCCACCAGCTGCTGGGTCTCCAGCTGACTCAGTGTCCAGGTGAGCGTGGAAAACTGGGTCTCGTGCACCGTAAGCGTGACATCGAGCAGGCGCGTCTGGACCTCCGTCACGGTGTCAAAGTGGGTCTGGAGCACGGCCACGGTTTCCACGAGGGTGTGGTAGTTGGTTGCCGTTCGTGTGGCCACGTCGAGGACGGTCTCGCTGAGTCTCCTTGTGACGGTCTCGATCTGCGTCAGCGTGAGTGGCACTTGAGTCTCGAGGAGCTGGACCTGTGTGACGGTGACATTGGGCGGTGGCGCAGTGACGGTGTGGACGTGGGTGGCAGTGACGGGCAGTGTGGTTGTCTGGTAAACAGTCTTGAGATGAACGTGCGTAGCGACCAAGGGTTCCTGAACGACCTCCAAGTAGGTGGCTTGTATGACTTTGTCTTCGTACTGCACGTCCTGCTTAAGGGGACACACCAACGGAAAGCTCTCGTAATAGAGTCCGGCAGCGACCTGCACCAACACCAGCATGGACAGCGTAGAAATCCTAGCCATGGTATTGTCTTTTGCTGCGATTGCGAAAAAATGTGATGTAAAAGCCCAGGGTGTGTGTGGTTTTATACACCGACGATGATCTAAGATGGCGTTTGGGAATGGGGTCACGTGAGCCTCGCACCTTCACGTCGGAAAAGATTTCGTGAAAAGATTTGATGTGACGAGTGCATAGTTCATAGAGTAAGTTTTATATATATTCAAAATGAATTCCTGAATCGTATCCTTGGTAAATTACGGAAAATATACTACTAAGCTAAAAAGTATTGCGAAGGAGCTGAATATAACCAACCATTTCTAAATTATGAACGTCATTTCTTCTTAGAAATTAACAAATAACATGTATTGCTTTGGAATTGTTTTATAACGCATGGTTAAAGTAATTCGTTATTTTCATTTATAGATTTCTTTGTCACTATTACATAGTAGTATATAAATAAACGAAACAAAACATACATATGTCTCTCTCTCTCTTTCTCTCTCTCTCTCTCTCTCTCTCTCTCTCTCTCTCTCTCTCTCTCTCTCTCTCTCTCTCTCTCTCTCTCTCTCTCTCTCTCTCTCTCAATCTCTCTCCTTCCGGGTTTCTCTTTATTTATTCTCATGTATCTTTTTATAGATAGGGCTTCACTGAATGAGCATCTAAGTTAATTACCCGGAAAAGTTTGAAATGGCAATATAACATCCTGGTGATATGGTTTAGAGAGTTACATGCATTGCCAGTCTATGATGCTGTAATCATTAATTGAATTTGCGATAATTCAGATTTCGGGGGTAAAACCAGATAAGCTAAAGATAGAAAATAAACGGGGCTGGCCGTGATTCTGCACTTTTCTTGGAGTTGTCTTGAACGTAAATATTTCATATTAACTAGAATGTCTATTCTGTGTATAACTGATTTTATTGTCTGTGAGATTACAACGCAGTCAGGGGCCAAAGAATGAAGAAGAAAAAACTGGGAGCCTAATAATTAGCCTCATGAATTACTGTCTGAGGGTTGGGGGAGCCACAGACAAACAAAACAA
>NC_091564.1:12167026-12174526 GCF_042767895.1 Penaeus vannamei | reverse complement strand
AACAGATGGCTGGACAGACAGACACATAGACAGACACATAGAAGGATGGATAAAGTGATAGGATGGTGATGCATGATGTACCAGAAAGGTCTAACAAAGAGAAAATAAAAGAGGAATAAGAGAACAGACACAAATAGGCAGACAGAAATAAATGAAGCACTCATACTGAAGAGAATGAAAACGGATATAGAAAACAACAACAATGACAACATGATAAATGCTGAGGAAATGAAAACACAAAACAAAGAAACCAAAAATAATAATGGATGAAAGAAGAAGAAAAAGAATATACGAAAGAAATAAAGACCAGATCGAAAGCCCTAAAGAATAAGATGAAATTGATAAAAACTAAATTAGCAAAATAGAACAACACAAAAATAAAAGAAAAAAAACAACAAAATCGAATAAGATAAGAAGAATAAGAAAATAAGAAAAGAATAAAAAGAAAGATAATAATGATGAAAATAATGATGATGATGATGACAATAATAATGATAACAGAATAATGACAATAATGTAAACAAGACTGAAGGATAATAATGATAACTAACAATAATGATAATAATAAAGATAATGATGATAATGATAGTGATTATAATAACAATAATATTGATAATAATGATAATGATGATAATAATAATGATAATAATGACAATAATAACAATGATAATAATGACAATAATAATAATGATAATAATGACAATAGTAATAATAATAATAACAAAGATAGGATAATGATAATGATAATAATGATAATAACAACTAGAAGCACTCGTAGACCGCATACCTCCGCCAAGGCAATAGGATAATGATAATAATTCCTTATCTCGCAATGGTAATAATAACAATAGTCACCCCTATCGCCAAGGGAATAGGGGTCATCGCTTCAAAAATTCCCGGACCCGGATCACCAACAAAATCCAGTGACCGAAGTAAAAAAAAAAAAAAAAAATCATAACTTTTTGAATTTTATCCCTCTAACCAACGAACAAACAAACTAACCAACGCTGCCCCCCCCCCCCCAAAAAAAAATATATATATATATAAATATATATATATATATATATATATATATATATATATATATATATATATATATATATATATGTATATATATATATATATATATATATATATAAACTCCTTGACCCGATGTAATAATAAGTAGTAGCTGGATGTAATATAATGTAATGTATAATAATATATAATAATGAAAGAAGAAAGAAGAGGATTCAGACCCACCGATGAGCGTGAAGACCCTGCGCGTGGCGAGCAGAGAGAGCCAGCCCCGAGTGAGGATCCAGTCCCCGAGCCAGCTGATGCAGTTCCCCCCGAGGTAGCGAGCCAGGAAGGGAAGCGAGGACAAGGCGCCGTTCTGAGGAAGGGCACGGAGGCTGTGACGTATACATTGGTAGATGGATGGATAGATAGATGAATAGATGAATGGATAGATAGGTAGGTAGATAGATAGAGGAAGAGTGAGGGAGAGAGAGAGAGCAAAACAGACATTCAGAGAAAGCAAATTATAAGCAAACGAAACAACGTCCCCTACAAAAGAATAAATCCATAAAAAATGAATAACCGAACACAGAAAAAAAATAAAAAATATTCAAAAGAAAACAAGAAAAGAAATTCGAACTCACACTCTTAATGGAGAACCCGAGCACACTGTTCATGAAGGTCGGCAGCTGAGTGGCCAGGAGCGTCCAGCCAAACATGTTCCCGACGTGACAGACGATGATGGCCCAGAAGGAGAGGCTGCCCAGCATCTGCTTCCACGGTACTCGGCTTGGCTTTGATATTGGAGGGAGAGGGAGTAGGATGGGGATGGAGTGGTTAGAGGAGGGGAGCAGGATGGGGATGGAGTGGATAGAGGAAGGGTGCAGGATGGGGATGGAGTGGATAAAGGAAGGGAACAGGATGGGGATGGAGTGGATAGAGGAGGGGAGCAGGGTGCGGGAGGGGGTAAAATGGGGGTGTTGAAGGGGTGGGAGGTTATGGGTGGGGGAAGGAATGAAGGGTGTTTGAGGGGTTGGGGATATAGACGTAAGGGGTGGGGGTTGTATGGATTAGGGTGGTGGATTGGGGAGTGGGTTTAGGGGATTGTAAGGGCAAGGAGTTAGATGTGGGTGTGTATGAGAGGTTGGGGGTGATGGAGCAGTTAGAGGAGGGTTTGATGGGAAAGGGGGAGTTGTGAGGGGCGGGTGAAAAAGTATAGGGGGATTGATGGAGTTGGAAAAGCGAGGGGGTGTTGGAGTGAGTGGAGGGGTGGGGTGTTTGGGAGAAAAGAGAAGCTTTTTAACTGAAGAAATATTCACGAATCATAAAGTAACAGGGTTTCGAAAAACAGAAGTATGTCTTACCACTCTAAGAAAGGGACAGACAGACAGACGGAGACACAAACAGAGCCAGAGACAGACAGACAGAAAGACAGTCAAACAGAGTCAGAGACCGAGACCGAAACAGAGACAAATTCACACGAACAGCCAGACAAAAACGTGAAACAAAAAACAACACCACACATCCAAACACCCTCCAACCTACCTTCTTCCCAGCCGTCCCTTCCTTAATCCCCTCCAGGATATAATCCCTCTCCTCCTTCGAAATCCTTGGGTGGTCTGCGGGAGTCTCGTACATGAACCGCATCCAGACCCCGAGCCAGAGCAAGGACAGGGCCCCCGACACGTAGAAAATGTAGGGCCAGCCGAGGGAGTCGATAATGAGGCCACACATAGGCATAGTCACGATGATGCCGAGACAGCTGGCTATGGGATGGGGGAAGGGGGGAGGGGCTTATAGGATTCTCTTTATCTGTCTTTCTATCTGTCTATGTGTCTCTATATAGCTATGTCTGTCTACCATCTAGTGACATATCTGGTTGTTTATGAATATATCTATTAATATTTGTAAAGTTCACCTACCTATTGGTCTATCTGTCTGTCTATATATTTATCCATCTATCTATATCAATCTGACTACATGTCTAGTTATCTATCTATCTTTATATCTATCTACCTGTCTATCTAACTATCTATCTTCATATCTATCTACATATCTCTCTTAACTATTTATCTTCATATCCATTTGCGAATCTCTCTCTCTCTCTCTCTCTCTCTCTCTCTCTCTCTCTCTCTCTCTCTCTCTCTCTCTCTCTCTCTCTCTCTCTCTCTCTCTCTTTCTCTCTGTCTCTCTCTCTCTCTCTCGCTGTCTGTCTGTCTGTCTGCCTCTCTCTCTGTCTCTCTCTCTCTCTCTCTGTCTCTGTCTCTGTCTCTCTCTCTGTCTCTGTCTCTGTCTCTCTCTCTCTCTCTCTCTCTCTCTCTCTCTCTCTCTCTCTATGTCTCCCTCTCTCTCTCTCTTTCTCTCTCTGCATTCTCTCTCTCTCTCTCTATGTCTCCCTCTCTCTCTCTCTCTCTATCTATCTATCTATCTATCTCTCTATCTCTTTCTCTTCACACATTCTTCCTGCCAACATCGATGCCAACTCACACAGGAAGACGAAGGCAGTGAACCTCGGCTTCTCGAGAGGAGGGACCCAGCGGGCGATCATTGCGTGCATCGAGGGATACGCAACACCCTGCAATGTTGATGTTCAAGAAAGTGATACGCTTAAGAAAAGATTATAGAAATTTTGTTGTATTTTGCCAGTCTCGATTTTGCTCATATATCATGTGTATAAAAACACGCTGACACTTACACTTTACAGACACATGATTACACATAAAAAATACTCGCACACAGACACACAAATACGTATAACGCACACAAAAACCTACATACACAAAACAAATACCCACACACACACACAGAAACAAGCATACACGAACAAGCACACCCACACATCCACACATACACAACAAGCCCCCATACACAACCACCCTCCCACCTACCCCCCTCCCGCCCCCCCGCCCCCCGCCCATGCACAGATATATCCTTCCTCCCAATCGAAGGAACCTTACCTGACCCAGTCCCATGGCGGCCCTGAGAGCAATTAGGGCCCAATAGTGGGTGTGGGCGGCTATGGGCGTGAGGAGAGTGAGGATACTACCCAGGAAGACGCTGCCGCCAAGGACCAGTTTGGTGCCGTATAATTCAGCCAACCTGCCGCCGAGGAGCTGCCAGGGGGAGGGGAACTCTATGTATAAGTATAAGTATATATATATATATATATATATATATATATATATATATATATATATATATATATATATATATATATATATATATATATATATATATATATATATATATATATATATATATATATATATATATATATATATATATGTATGTGTGTGTGTGTGTGTTTGTGTGTTTGTGTGTGTGTGTGTTTGTGTGTGTGTGTGTGTGTGTGTGTGTATGTGTGTGTGTGTGTGTGTGTGTGTGTGTATGTATGTGTGTGTGTGTGTGTGTGTGTGTGTGTGTGTGTGTGTGTGTGTGTGTGTGTGTGTGTGTGTGTGTGTGTGTATGTATGTATGTATGTATGTATGTATGTATGTATGTATGTATGTGTGTGTGTGTGTGTGTGTGTGTGTGTGTATGCATACTCATGAACTCACTCCAGTTACGAAGTAGCCGTAGAAAAAGGCAGCGAGAACCGTCCCCCGCTGCCCGCTTGTCAGGAACATCTTGTTTTCCAGCTGCAAAGAAAAGCCGCAAGTGTAATATCCGTAATATCCGTACGATGAGAGTAATGAAATCCTACTGAAAAAGCATTCAGTCTAATAAGATGCAGATTATGAGATGTATTATCATTATAGTTAATATGATTGTCAGCAGTATCATTACTATTGATACTATTGCTGTTATTATTATAATTACTGCTATTATTTTTCCTTTTATTATCATTATTGTTATTGTTATTATTATCCTTATTATCATTATTATCATCATCATCATTATCATTATTTTTTAATTATTATCATTATCATTATTATTATTGCTATAGTTATTATCATTACAGTCATAATTACTAACGTTCTGAACATCAATATTCATATCATTATTGGAACTGTGACTATCACTCTGTAGACCAGTCAAACTTAGGTTATAAACCTTGTCATCACACAAAATCAAACATAGTTATTCTACAAACCTCTTTCATAGTCAGATTATAATCATAAGAATATTCCGCCGTGTCTGGGAGTGTAGTACTGATGCTGACGTTGTAACTGGCATACGTTTCAGTTGTGGTTGTGAAGGATGTGTTGTTGGTGTCCTTTTCATCCGTCTGGCATAAGAAAACAGCTGTGTTACAAGAAACGATGAGAACGGTGCTTTTATAATTACAATATCTTCCATTATGGTTCGCGTTGTTTTCGTCGGTGTTATCATTCTCATTACAGTTATCATTATCATTACACCGATGGGAACTCTGGGCTGACATGAAAAGAAGTACAATCAATGTCAGTCAATGCTAGTCAGTCAATTACAGTTTTAATATTCCATATGCTGAACCTTCAAGATATATTAGTCTACTAATAATTTGCGCTGGCAAAGAAAACGGCTAATAGTTTCATGGGTGACTCTGACAGTTCTTTGTTTTATGGGAAACTAATGTCAAAAGCAAAAGTCTCTCATCTCATATGCAAATAAAGAGGTGGAGGCGTGTCCGTAGTGGAACATGCTTAATGAGCTGCGGGATGATGCTGAGTGATGCCAATAACTCCATCCCGCACCGTCTAATACCAATACCCACAACTAAATGATTACGTATCTTGCAATGCCAAAGCCACCAGTCTGTACTATGCCACTGTGCTACGATAGCTCCTAAAACCACTAAAGACGAGGAATGTAATCTAGGAGCATTACATACCGTCTGTCAGGTCAGGATAGAATTCATTTAAGGTTTGAGAAATACTAGAAGATTGTTCCATGAGAGAGAGAAATTGCTCAAATGTTATAACAATGGAATATGTAGAAAGACAAATTTGAAGCATGAACAGAAGAGGAAAAAAGGGCAAGAAAATAGAATGACCACAAAAGATAATTAACACATTACACTTAATAAGAAAGAAAGAAAGAAAAAAACATCAGTATTAATAGAGAAAATCAACACCCCTTTTTAATGATGATTCACCTGTCTATACTTGAGACAATACGGAACAGTTCTGGTATGGTGTGCTGCCTCGTCGGATGCGGAGACCGTGTGCACCATAGCGATGATGCCCATGGAAAGGTTTATCCTCACCATGTAGATCGTCACCACACCTAGCGAGGTCATCATAGCCAACACCACCCGGGCAGGCACCATAGCTGAGAGCGGATAATACAGTGTTATAGTGTCTTAATGTTTGGGAAGATTGTGTCGAGGACGGGGATGATGATGGTAGCGATGATGACGATAATGGTAATGGTGGAAATTTAAAGCGTTGGTGGCGATGATGATGATGATGTGATGCTGACAAAGATAACGATGTTGATGATGATGATGGCAATAATGATAATGATGATGACGATAATGCTAATGCCTATAATGACATTAGTAATGATGCTAATGACGATGATGATAATAAAAGTGATCACAGTAATGATAATAATGATGTTAGTATCATTAATGATAATGATATTGACAATGATTATCATAATGATAATGATAATATTGATACTAACACTACTGATGATTATAATGATGATAATAAATATAAATGATGATGATAATACGAATGCAGTTGAGCGTTAATAGAAACCAAGAACCTTAATGTCGACAGAGGGTATTATTCTCTATATCATAGAAGATTCAAAGAATGTCAAGTTTATGATCTGATTTGGAGAAATTGGTCAACCATCTACGGCAGGGGTCTTTAGCGTGGGCACTTGTGGGCGGTTTGAGAATTAAATTGGGCGGTAATAAGCACCAAAGACGGGCAGTAGCATACTGCAATCTCTTCTCGTTGGTGGTTGGTATGGGAAAAGAGTTTGGATTCCTTGGGTCTAGAGCAAAGGCTTAAGCGTGGACGGTAATATTAGAGGGAGACTTTTAAGGTATTGCAGTCCATCCATAAGGGAAAATTTAAAATATCATTAGGGGCGTTGCTACAGCTCTGCGGTATGTAAAGGTAATAACAGATCTAGATATTCCTGACTCTTCTCGATGATATTTGTAGGAAACGGTGCACTTTCCATGCCAAAGGTAGATGTAGGGGACCATGTGGTAATTTTTTCGGCAAAAATCGCCCTTCTTGCCGAATTCGAGTTAAATACTTTTCCAAGGAGATTCAGGGGCTCCGAATCTCCCCTGAATATTTCAAGGCCCATCCGTTATCTTTTTAGGTGGTAGCAGCCATTTTCGACGTCCACCTATATATTATGATTTTTCACCTTACCTTAAAGAATCGGCTATTGTGACGTAATGATTAGATATAATAAAACGAATGAAATTATTTTCTGTAAGCTTATGAAAATTCACATAATATGAGATCAACCTTCATTTATTTGGAATCATTTTTAAAACTGGGAAGCATTAAAAAAACAATAATGAAGAATTTTTGTATACAATTAAAT
>NC_091564.1:12149526-12162026 GCF_042767895.1 Penaeus vannamei | reverse complement strand
ATACGCATCGTTCCATAATTTTTTTCTTTCTCTATTAATGTGTCTCTTTATATCTATACGTCTAACTGTTTCTCTCCGTTTCCTTCTTCATCATTCCATTCTACCTTTATCCATCTATATAAATCCATCCCCCTCCTCTTCTTCCACATCAACCCTCGAACACATACCAGAGACACTCGACACCCACCCATACCACACACACACAACCCTTCCTCTGCAGGACTGTGCATTCCCGCCCTGATGCTGGCTGTCGTCGGCTACGTGGGCTGCAACAGCACGGCCGCCATTGCCCTGCTCTGCGTCGGGACCTTCTTCAACGGCGCCCAAGTTCCCGGGTACATCTCCAACATGCAGGACATCGCGCCCAACCTGGCTGGTGACGTTGCGCTCGGACCTCTTGGCGCTTGATAACGGGATTGAAATACTTTGGCCATCATGATTGTTTCGAATATATATATATATATATATATATATATATATATATATATATATATATATATATATATATATATATATATATCTATATATATATATATATATATATATATATATATATATATATATATATATATATATATATATATATATATATATATATATATATATATATATATATATATATATATATATATATATATATGTGGGTGTGTGTGTGTGTGTGTGTGTGTGTGTGTGTGTGTGTGTGTGTATGTGTGTGTGTGTGTGTCTATATACAGTATATACATATATATACATATTTATACGTGTATATTCATATATGTATCTAAGTGTATATATATATATGTGTGTGTGTGTGTGTGTGTGCACTGTGTGTATATCTACCTATCTATCTATCTTTCTATCTATCTATCTATCTATCTATCTATCTATCTATCTATCTATCTATCTATCTATCTATCTATCTATCTATCTATCTATCTATCTATCTATCTATCTATCTATCTATATCTATATATATACATATATATATATATATATATATATATATATATATATATATATATATATATATATATATATATATATATATATATATATATATATATATATATATATATATATATATATATATATATATATATATATATAAATATATGAGAGTGCGTGTGTCTAAGTATATATATATATATATATATATATATATACATATACATATACATATATATATATATATATAAATATATATATATATATATTTATATATATAAACATATATATATGTATATATATATATATATATATATATATATATATATATATATATATATATATATATATATATATATATATAATATTTATATACATATGTATATATAAACATATATGTATATATATATATATATATATATATATATATATATATATATATATATATATGTATATATATATATATATATATATATATATATATATATATATACATACATATATGTATATATAGATATGTATATGTACGTATATCAGAAATTCCAAAATCAAAATCTTTCTTTTGCATTCGTCAGGCACTCTGCTTGGAGCTTCCACGACGGTAGCTTATATGCTGTCCATGTTGTCCCCGATAGTGGTGGGCGTTCTGACTCCAGACCAGGTGCAGTAGGCCTTTAGGCCTTGCAGTCTTTCAGTCGTTGATTTGGTTTTATTTCTAAATATGCCGAAAAGAATGAGCATGTACCTACCTACATACATGCATACATACATAGTTGTGTGTGTGTGTGTGTTTGTGGCTACACATACACAAACATGCTAAGACAGAAAGACAGACAGACAGACATAAACGGGGAATAGACAGACAAAGAGAGACAACAAGCCATGTTCAATCCCCCACACAGAGTCCTGGGCAGTGAGGACGCCGAAGCAGGAGGTGCTAAGGAGGAGAGCAAAGTCCTCCTGCAGGAGAGGGAGAAGGGGCGAGAGCCGACCGACGCAGATGAGGAGGATGCCAAGAAAAGTGCCTCTTAGATGTGATTTTTAATGAAAAGTTTTTGTGGTTTTATCATAAAAGTTTTTGTGATTTTGTATTCAAAGTTTTTGTGATTTCATATTCAAAGTTTTTGTGGTTTTATGATAAAAGTTTTTGTGATTTTATATTCAAAGTTTGTGAATTTATATTAAAAGTTTTTGTGATTTTTAATAATTATTTTGTGATTTTTAATAATTTTTTTTGTGATTTTGAATTCAAATTTTTTTTGCGATTTCTAATGAGAAATTATTGAGATTTTTTATGAGATGTTTTTACGATTTTTAATGGAAAGTATTTTGTGATTCGTACTCGTACTTATATATTTGTATATTTTTAATGTGGGTGATAAGACAAAGTTCATATCAAATCAGACCAGTCTTTCATTTTTCAAGACGACACACAGGTCAAACACACATTTATTGTCCACTTTTAGGTATTCTAGTTGCATAAACGCGGGGGTTACATACTTTTTTAAAAATCTTTCCATGGCTACCTTTCCTGTGAAATTTTGGCGTCTTTGAAATCTTTCTCTATTTGTTTTGATTGTCTGTGGCTCCCGAACCCTCAAACAGTAATTCATGAGGCTAATTATTAGGTTCCCAGTCTTTTCATTCTTTGGCCCCTGACTGCGTTGTAATCTCCCTGGCCCCGTTGAGTGACATCTTTTCACATTCGGTTATTGACAGAATAGTGTAATGGTATCAATAGCTATAGGACAAGAAAACTCTATGGAAAGATTCCTATTTATTGATATGTGAGTGATTAGGCAGAGAGAAAGAGAGAAAGAAAGATAGATAGATAGAGAGTGTGTGTGTGTGTACGTTGTGTAGTGTAGATAAGATTATGTCATTTTTTTCACATTGTTCCATGGCCCTCCCAGCACGTACCCCGTGGCCCCCCTAAGAGCTATGAACTCCTGGTTTGGAATCCCTCATTTAGGATATGTAGCATTGCGATAATGAATGCTAAATTGGTTTTAATTAATAAAAAGGAAGAATTTTATTCACATAAAGCAGAGGACTTTTTGAAGAAAACTGCAAATCTATTTTAGAAATGTTTTATTTTTCATATCTTAGACAAACATAAGAAACACACTACATAAATAGCATAATAAATAAAAACAATAGTATTTACAAAACAAAAAATGCAAATAAATAGGAAGCAATAAGAATTATGAAATAAAATTTACCAGTCACCAACAGCCGGGTGAGAGGGCCAGCGGGTGTTCGTTCACATCTCACAGCATGGTAATTATTCGTATAATTACCTGTTATGAGTATACTGCTTAAAGATACAAATATAGTTAATGCCACTGTGGTTTTAAAAATGCCTTTGTTTTGTGTACTGTTTGTAATTAGCAACTTTTTTGTATTTATTTGGTGATAATCGTTTGAAATTTGTACGGTTCAGGATCTGATGATTCACAGGTATCTGAAGGAACTGGCTAACATTTCTAGCGCATTTTGCTCAATACTTATCTTCACTAAATTCTGAAACTATATACTAATAAGATGTTTGTTTTCTTATTCATCTTAAATCGTACTTGATTTCCTACCCTATACTGGCTCTTTCCCGCAGCTTTCCTAAATGAAGAATGAAAAAAAATGTAAAAAAAAAAGTAAAAAATCGCCCCATTAATTTGTCCTCGTCGCTGACTCGTTCCGTCGCGTGCAATGTGACTTCGAAGTCCGAGTTTATGCAGTGAAAGTGACTGAAAAGCCGTAGTTCTTCCGTTACTGGAGTTTAATGGTGCAAGTGATTCATTTTTATTTGTTTTTTAAAAACTGTTTATCCACCTACAGACTAAAATAAAGAGATACAGAAGTAAAAAAAAAAAAAGATGAAACTGATGATTTTTTGTTGTTTCGTCTTCCTGCTCAAAGAAGGGAGTAACTAAGGCTTCAGCAACGAATCAGCAATGGGACAAATTTCGTTTTAACGTCAAAGGAATCCGCTAACAATCTAACGAAGCTGAACTCAACCTGGACTTAGGAGAATATGGCCGAATTCTTTAGTCAGTAACTCGCTTGGACACTCTCTAAACTGGTCAAAACTAGCATGATAAATATTTGTCGAGTTAATGCGTGTTTAAAAAAACTAAATCCATGATAAAATGGCGTTAGGGACCACTTCCGGATCACAGCAATAGAAAACGGGGATTGTTTATTTTTTCTCCCCTCCACATGCCAAAATCAGCGTCTGGTCACCTCCAATGGCTGCGGGAAATAAAGCAACTAAAAGGTATTCAACACCCTTCTAACACCACCCAGGTGATTTCATTAACTGAATCACCTAGACCTTATTCCGACTTTGTTACGTTTCTAAAAATAATCCACAGATCGGTTTAGACAAAAAAAAAATATTAATCTAATAGTTTTGGTTTCCAATGCCCATGGAAATGTCTTCTTTATGCCGGTCTTGTAGTTAAATGCCCGGGTCATAAGTGGTAATAATGCCTCCAACACTGGGACTCCACTGGCACGAGTAAACAGCTGTTGTCGAAAAAAAGGAAAAACTTTCGATAGCGCTCTCATAAATCTTATTCGGAAATCTTTTCGGAAAATTCGTTGTTTTATTTTGTTTTTCTCTTTTGGGAGGAATTTTACTCTTTAAAGATGACTTCACAAAGGGCGATCGAAGGTTTTTCTCTCTGATTCGTAACTTGGATGAATAGGAAAGGGATCGGCCACGCAGATCCAGTTCCCAGTTTCCAAATCAACTTTTACCTCTGCCTGTCATCGACACAGAAATGTCGGACCCTTAAACCTAAATTTGTTTTTAGAATTCATTACGCATGAATTGAATCTTACTCAATCACCTATTTTGGACGAAGATGAGGAAGGAGAAATCAGGGAGGTACACTGCATGCTCGTCTTTGTTTTTGTTTTTTTGTTTTTCTTCCAGTGCCGTTCAAACATGCCGTTCCTTCCTCCCTTCCTCCTCCCCACGGTAACGTTCTTCGCTCTTTCGGATACCGCACTTTACCGCACGTTCTTCGAGGGACGGAACCACTTTCTCATGACGAAGTAGAAGACGGTGAGGACGTAGATGAGCAGCAGGATGGCACAGGTCACGGCCAGGGCGAGGACGGACGATCTCGTTGGGCACGTTTCGAAGAGCGTCACGTCGGCGGCTTCGTAGTTGTACGTGTCTGCGGGGGGAAAGGTGCGGTCTTGAGGTATATGTACTTATTTTAGAGTATCCTGGACAATGGGGTCGTTATCATTCGTCAATATCTACAGGCTTTAATATCACACGAACAAAAAAACGCGCGCTCCCCGTTAACTCACTCGGTAACTCACTGTTAGTGTAGTAGTTGTTGTTGGCCTCGAGTTCGGACTGCTCGCGGTACTGCGGGCTCTGGTCGTCGCCGAGGTCTAGCACGAGGATCTCCTGGCTGATGCTCATCTCGCTGGCGCCGCTGCTCTTGCGCTCGGCCGCCGCTATCGCCTCCTCCTTGGTGGTCTCCTGCACGTGTCCGCGGCCGTCCCTGGGGTTGTTGACGCCTCGACGCTTCCTGCCCCAGGACTCCAGTTGTTCGCGGCCCACCTGGCACCTTGCCTGTAGGGGATTGGCAGTGGGAGATTAGTCGCCTCGAATGCTGTCTGATTTTACCTTTTATATTCAGCTCATCGCGTTGCGCCCTCACAACTCCCTCTTTTCTCCTTTCTCTTTTGCATTCTCTCTGTTCCTCTATCCCTATCTCCCTCCCTCATACAAAAAAAGAAATCCTCCAACTCACAGGCTCACAAGGCCCGAGGCAGTACTTGACGTTGCACTGGAAGATGACGCCGTAGGACTCGGTGAAGCGGAAGGCCTCGTACACAGACTGAAGGGCGGTGCCGTCGCGGATGAACTGGGGGAAGATGGAAGGCTCCACGGGGCACCTGGGGGAAGGGGGGGGGGCGCGGTTAGAGAGGAGTGTGGCTTAAGAAGTGCTAGTGAATGTAGACTGCGGAAATGGTATATTATTTCAATCATATAGGACATAAAAGCGATAAGGTAGTACATTTTTTTTCTCCATTGACACATTACAACGCGTATCACAACCATATATTTTTTTAAACACAAAAAGGAACACAATCACTCTACAACTCTACACCTATCACAAGTCCTTTAAGTTTAAACAACCAGCATTCTACAAAGTCAACCTCGAGCTAACTTACCCTTCATCATCGATAATCTGGAAGGTGGAACTCGAGTCCTTCCCCATGGCAACGCAGCTTCGGGCAAAGATACCGTACGGAGCTGGAAAGGAAAGGTTTTAATGAACGGACGTCTCCACAATAGCCGAGTCGCAGGAGTAAAATTGCAGATAAACAGAATAAGAGACACTTTGCTCGGATATATAAGTATATTCTAATCGTTTCATTATGTTTTGTAATGATTTGAGTAGTGTATGTACATTATGTTTGTAATAGAATAAATCTTAGGTCATATTGATATATAAAAATAGACGCTTCATATATATATAAACTCGCTTGATAGTCTGCCGTTTTCCTTTTCATGACTGGTCACTTATTCATTCATAAAATCAGAATTAGTTGTATGAAATTAGACCAGTGAGACAAATCACTCTAATTCTGATATCAAAAGAAATAATATGGATTAAAAATTATTCAAAACATCCAGCACATTACTGTCAGAAAGACTCACTCTCTTCCGGGATCTCAATCCTGAAGGCGAGTCTGTCTCCAATCCTGACGGTCTCCACCTCCCTGGCTTCGGCATCCAAGATACGGATCCTGGGTGGAGGGGCCTCGGGGGCGGAGGTGATGGGAATCATGTCGGGATCCCTGGTTGATAAAACGACGGGTTAGTATTTGCTTTAGTTTACCCTAAAAGAAAAATTTGTAACAGAGAATGGAAGTGAGGGGGTAACTGTCATATTGTCAAAAATTGTCAGGGGTGTCATATTGTCATTCATATAATCGCATTTTTGTCATATATTGATCAAGTCATATTTTCTGGGTAAGAGATGTGAGTCTACTACTGTGATTCACGTTGCGTTTCTTTGTTAGTGTTAATCAGTTCATGGGTGTTAATACAATGAGCCTAATATCTTTGCGCCCTTAGCATATAAAAACCGACTGCTTAGATTGTGTTTCTGTAAACCATGTCGTTAGCGTTGTTTTCATAAGCTATTTTAGAAGAGTCAAACCGACAAGATCAACCTTTTTATTCGACCAAAACATTTGTCAATATCACTACAACTTGAATGTGATATTTCTGTTGTCTGAATATTACAACTAATGTCTTTACTATTCCATTTATCATCTAAAAATACTTTTACTTTGAAAGCTTGTCAGTTTGATTATCCCACTGTTATTCGGCGTCCTGTAAAATGTGTGGTTAGTGAGGCTTCCAAAAGGTCAATATTTAGTTAGGTCGTTAGTGCATGCTTATGTCGAGACAGACCGAATATCGAAAGAGATCCAGAAACAGTTGTAAAGATACGTGTGACACTCAAAGGTCGGGGATTTATTTATTTATTATTATTATTATTATTATTATTATTATTATTATTATTATTATTATTATTATTATTATTATTATTATTATTATTATCTTAGTTTAAGATTGACTTGATAATTTCTCTGGGCTCTTTCGATTTATCGTCCGCTTACAAGACTAGTTGGATTTGTCTGTTTTTTCCTGTTAACGTCCCAGCGATGTGTCTACAGGTCAGCGTTCGCAGGCTTGTGCTCCAGGTCTATAGATCAACATTTACAGGTTCGTGCTCAGTGTCTACAGATAACTGCTGTAACGAGTCTGTGCTCCATGTCAACAAGTCAATGTTTCCATGTCTAGAAGTCATTCGAAAGGCTACAGACAGCGGAAAAGAGGGTGAGGGTGTCACAGGCGAGGCAGTCCCTAGCTACGTGGTTGAACTGGTACTACCAACTCTACACGTGTAATTCTCTACACCTGCCACTAACACCTGTTGTCTTACCGGATCATCAGAGTCTCGGATATCTGGTTGACATCCTGGCCTGAACTGCTGTAAAGTTGTCAAAGTTAGTGGAGTGTTTTCGCGTACTTTTGTACTGGTATCACTAATGCAAATCTATCAGAATTTCCAATAGCCAGTGATCCTGTAGACACTTATTCAAGGAAAAGTCATTCTGTGAAATGGCTATGCAGTTAAAGGTATTTCATCACCATATCCTAAATCATCTAGCAGTCAAAAAGGTGTCCAGTATTGGAAGTGTCAAGAGCTCTCACGTCAACCCTTTTGCAGGACAGCACACCCATCACTTCTAAATGCACGTAAGGTTCAAAAGTGCCTGCTATACAGAAGGTGCCGAGGTCCGCCTTCCGCGCCAGCTCCTCTTACCTGATGGGCATCATGCCGAAGGAAATGTTCTTCGAAGACATGTCGTAAGTGCAGCGCACCTTGTAGATCTTGTCAGTCTTGGTCATGACGACGGAGTGGTGTTGGATGACGACGGTGTTGGTGTACACGCCGTTCTGTAAAAGGGTTCGCTTTGGTTACAGAGTTGTTGGGTCGTTTCGTATTTGTGGCACTAGGGACTGATATGCAAGACATGACAAGCGTAACTTATAGATGGATAAATTGATGGTTTTCTTTTTTCTCTCCCTCTTCCTTCAAAAGGTAGATAGAAAAGTAGATAGCAGCATGAAAGCACCCTTCTTCCAGCCTGCACTTACAGCACTCTGTGTGTTACAGTCCTGCCCTGCCATGGAGAGGTCCAGGCGGAATTTGTTCGACTGGATGACCTGGATGTTACACGTCTTCGAGCGACCGAGGGCGTAGATGCGGCCGTTGAAGTTCCTGTTGGTCATCACCTCCACCACGATGCGCGTGTCCTTGCAGTGCACCGACACTGTTTGCAGGGGAAAAGATGAGTGGTGTTGCATGGGGGGGGGGTAAGAATTTACTGCCGAAAATGTTTGCAATATTTTACAAAGGAAACTGGAAGAAAATAAACATTACACTTTCTTTACTGTTATTACCAGTAAAATACACTCAAAAAAACAATAAGAGAAAAAAGCAAATGCTTCTGCTAGGAGCAACCTAAACAATTTTGCAGATATACGTAAGTGAAAAGGTATTTTCTAGATCTCACCATCATAACAGACGCCCGTGGGATCGCAGTTGTCACCCCCCTGGTTGGCAGTCGCCGGCGTGCTTCCAGCAGCAGCAACTATCGGCTTGATGGTCGAGTCACTGCCTCCTGCCACCGTGCTGCCACCACCCAGAATACCCCCGATGCTGCCCCCAGCTCCACTGACACCCACGCTGCCGGATCCGCTGCTTCCACTTCCCCCGCTGCTGCTGCTGCCGCCACTGCTGCCGCCACTGCTGCTGCTGCCTGTCACGTTGATGTCTAAGGATTCTGGAAAGGGTCGGGTCGTGCTCGAGAGTTTGGTCGAGGATTTCGTGTGTTTATAAAGGAAGGAGGTCGTCTTTGATAGGAATACAAGGGAAACATAATCGCAAGAAATATTTTACAACTGGTGTCTTTATTAGATATTGGACACATACATATGACGAATGTGTATGTCTACGATATAGTTTCATTACACTATGTGAATAACGAAGCTATTAGTCCAGGTAGTACTATAAAACAATCCTTCCCAAACAGGAACAAAAGCATGAACTGGAACGCAATGACGTCAATAAAAGGAAAAAAAGGCGTATTCTTAAAGGAAAAAAAACGTTTGGGAATCATTGCCATATAGATTTCTTAGTCTAGTCTAATCATGCAATTCGTCATGCAGCTGTCATCGAGAAAATCGACGTTTCATGCAGAATTACGGTACACCTGGTATGTCAGCATGCACGTTGTATGTGTGTGGGTAAGCGTATGTATATGTGTGTGTGAGTTTGCGTCTGCGTATCCGTGTCCGCGTGTGTGTGCGTTTGCGTAAGCGTGTGTGTGTGTGTGTGTGTGTTTAAATGTGTTTAACCTGTATATCGTCCTGAATGTTGTAATAACCGAAGTGTGTCTTGCTGTTAGGTACAGGAAGTCATGAAGCTTGGATGCATGGCATTAGCAGCAATGTCCTGGCAATGTGCTGCAGTATGCCTCACCTTCCATGGACAAGAGGCGCTTGCCACGTCCGGGAAAGGAGAAGAAGAAGGGAAGTACTTCGGTCTTAAAGTTGGAGGACATCCGGTCTTTCTTGAGGGTGGTTGTTATGTCTGGATGCTTGGGTGGATAAAGGACTAAATTGATGGCTCTCTTCTCTCTTTTCGCTCGCTCTCACTTTCTCATTATCTCACTCTTACATCTCAGTCTGTCTCTCTCTCTGTCTCAGTCTCTCTCTCTCTCTCTCTCTCTCTCTCTCTCTCTCTCTCTCTCTCTCTCTCTCTCTCTCTCTCTCTTTCTCTTTCTCTTTCTCTTTCTCTTTCTCTTTCTCTTTCTCTCTCTTTCTCTCTCTCTCTCTCTCTCTCTCTCTTTCTCTTTCTCTTTCTCTTTCTCTTTCTCTTTCTCTCTCTCTCTCTCTCTCTCTCGCTCTCTGTCTGTCTCATTCACTCATTCACCTATCCATTCATTCACTCACTCTGACACATATATTTACAGCCATTTATGCTTCACTTAAACAGTTTATTTGCAATTCATGAATGCGAAGAAAGCAATGTCCGGCATTTCACTGAGCCGCCAACTTTAATCGCGTCTTCACTAGTCTACAAGCGTCATGTTAGTCAGTCATGGCAAACACAGGGGTTAGAGATGCAAGAAAAAATATGCATTTCGTCGTGTAGATTGTAAAGAAGAGTATATAAGGGAGGTAAAAGAGAGAAAGCAAATGGAAAATATGAAGATAGTGTAACGAGGTCATGTTATTCTCTTCTGTCAGCAGATCCACTAGCACCGTCTTTTTTGTAGGATTAGATGCCCCTCCCACTCAAAGGAACCAATCACCGTGAGTCTTTCTGGGGGCCGAAAATGATAACTCTCCCCATAGCCAATCAGCACCGGCATTCAGCCCCAGATAGTCTTTCTCAAATTTCCCCTCTAAATCTCGCTTTCAGAGTCAATGCACGGCGTCTAGTTGACAGACCGAGAAGGGAGATGTTGGCCTGTGTCTTACCCAGCTCTTCCACGCCCTCGATGCTAACTTGGCGAGAGATGGTAGCCTTGTCAAAGCACATGATCTGAGTGATGTACCGATTGTCTCTGGTCGTCACTTGCTTACAGATCATATTGTCCTTCCGGTCTGCAAGGTCATGTGAGGTCAGGGAAATGTCAGTGACCGGAGTCGAAATTCGTGCGGGTCATGTCAAGAGGGAGTGAAACAGCATGCACGTTCCCATGACCTGGTCTCGGCCATGGGAAACCCTGCATGGTGTTCCACGTTAGTGAGGTGTGTCGGTAACTCAGGAAACAATAACAAAAGGAATAAATACGTGTTCTGAAAGTTGCCTAAGAAGAGGTTCCTGTACCGGGCGTCGACGCAATATAACGCCTAGGGATGTGTCACTAAGGTGCAGAGTGAGTAACAAAGGGTTAAAACTGGGTGACTGATCTAGTGTCGGAAAGCGGAAGTTAAGTGTGAGTGGCCTGGAGGTCTCGATGGTAACACCGAAAGAATGTTATTATACTCGCATATCATATCTATTATGTCCTTTGTCAGTTGAGTGTGCTAGCGTGTGGTATGACGTCTTTTTTTCCAATGGTCTTTTATTTCGGTTATTCAACTTGGTCTTAGATGATTTAGAAAGAAATAGCGAGTGTTAATCTATGTTTTGAGTAAATTTTAGTCATAATACATTCTTTGTATAAATCTATCTAAAATCAGCCTTACTATGTAACGTCTTCAACGTTTCTTAGTTTTATCTAAGTTTAGTGTAATTACAAAATAAATGTTTAACCTTTTGATAACTCTGTGCAGTCTACCCATAGCATAATAATATACAAATACTATATATGTTGTGTTGCATATTCCGAAATTTTATTTTTTTAAATGTTAAAATAAAACAAAACTACAGTTATTATATACATCTACAAAGCCTTTAATTAGTTAAACTGTTAAAATGTCTACTAAACGATACTGATTTAAAAGCACAACACACTACACTACCATACTAAAGCAGGGCGGTGATACAACGTTTTAATACATTTAAGCGTGAACTGAAGCGTATTATCACATTTAAATATTGCAACAATATGCCATACGCTCTCATGCAATATTCATCACTTCACACATGCTCTATTGCACACTACAAATTCAGTAATATGAAGCGGTGAATCAAAACTGTCACACGAGTCGTTGCTTTGTGCAGCATTTCAGTAGTTAAACAAAAATTCAAAATATTGCAGATGTCGCTACTCACTCTTGCAGACGTTTTCGTAGTAGACTCCCGTTCGTTCTCCGTTGTCGAGCAGCGGCCTTAGGGAGAGAGGATAACGATAAAGATGTCTGGGAAGAACTCTTAATTGGTATGTCTCTTATCTATGTATACTTGATAAGGGTTTCGGTCATTACTGTGCTGATTATTTTAATTAAATTGAGTTGCATGCAGGTTTCCTATTAGCAGAAAACGTCCATATTATTGGTTTATTGACCT
>NC_091564.1:12142026-12144526 GCF_042767895.1 Penaeus vannamei | reverse complement strand
TTCCGCTGTCTCATATTTATATTTTTTTCTTTTTTCTTGGAATGTGTGCGAGTGTGTGTGTGTGTGTGTGTGTGTGTGTGTGTGTGTGTGTGTGTGTGTGTGTGTGTGTGTGTGTGTGTGTGTGTGTGTGTGTGTGTGTGTGTGTGTGTGCGTGTGCTTGTCCGTGTGTGTGTGTGTGTGTGTGTACGTGTGTGTGTGGTGTGGTGTGATGTGGTGTGTGTGTATATGTGCTTCTTTTATATAGCTGTACGTCTGAATGTGTCTGTGTGTGTGTGTGCGTGTACGTGCATAAATATAGCGTCCATCTCTCCCCGCGTCCACTTACACCCTTTATCACAGTCTTAAAGCTGACGTAAAACCATAAATAAAACTTCCTTTGACCACGAATTTCTCCCCGGAATGCAAAGCAACGTGACGATGACAGGATCGCGATGTCCGGCGAAAGGATACTTTGACCCCTCGCCTCCCCTCCCCCCTTGTCCTCAGACCCCCCCTACCCCTACCCTCCTAAGACATTAAAGTGCAAAACCCCCAAAGCGTTCTTAGGAGACCAATCACCCTGTCAACAGAGGCGCAGCGAAGCACTTGACCGCAGACACGACACTGCCTGTACTGCTGTGATGCGACGAGCTAAATTTCCCCTTCTTTTTCTACTTCTTTTTTTATTATTCCTTTCTAAAATTTTATTTTCTTTCTTTCTTTCTTTCTTTCTTTCTTTCTTTCTTTCTTTCTTTCTTTCTTTCTTTCTTTCTTTCTTTCTTTCTTTCTTTCTTTCTTTCTTTCTTTCTTTCTTTCTTTCTTTCTTTCTTTCAATCTTTCTTTCTTTCTTTCTTTCTTTCTTTCTTCTTCTTCTTCTTCTTCTTCTTCCTTTCTTTCTTTCTTTCTTCTTTCTTTATTTCTTTCTTTTCTTTTTTTTTCTTTCTTTTTTTGAAGACGTTACCGCCCCCAATGTCACGGTGCTGAGTCCCAAACGCGTGCGGGTCATCGGAAACACGCACGCAATAGAAAGAAAAATGTCTTAAAAACGATACACAGTCTCCTTGCTCGAGATTCACCAGGTTTTCGAAACAGCGGAGGCCACGCAAACACAAAGAATAACAGCGAAGTACATAAATTTACAAAGAATAAAATAAGAAAAAAATTATAAATAAATAAAATAAAGAAAAAAATAAAATAAAATAAATAGATAAAATAAAGAAAAAGAATAAAGAAGAAGCAAAATTCCACAACTTGAATAAACAAAATAACAAACCCAGAAGAAACCAAAAAACAAAGAGAGAAAAAAACATCATGAGACTCACCAAAAACAAAGAGAGAAAAAGCATCATCAGACTCACCCTGGACGCAGAGGTTCTCGAAGTAGTCGACCCCCTGAACGTCCACCATCTCCACGGAGTCCTCGACGGATCGCCGGTCGTACTCGCTCAGGGAACACTGGAGCGTCACGTAGTTGTACTCGGCGCTGCGACAGGTGAACCTCGCCTGCAGGGGGAGTAATCGGTTAAGGGATTAAAATTTCAGGAAAATGGGAATTGGGACAGTGAATAGCGGAGGATCACAGGGTGAAAAATCTATATATATAGAAAAAGAAGAAAAAATTGGATATTGAAGGAAATATGAAGAAATAAAATATTAGCAAATACACAAATCAAACTTCATATCAGTTTATAAAACATGATCTTCCTTGAGTAAAACAGGGCTCCTCTCCAATGAATAAAATTTAAAAAAAAAGAAATCTAAGTCTATTTTAATATGTATCTATAAAGATAGTAAAGACGCATAAACAAGCCTTGAGTAACAACAAAGAAGACCTGAGAATTAGCCGGCAGCCATTAAGAGCACAACCCGGAGCAGCCATTCCGCCTGGCAAATCTAACATCATCATCGTTATTATCATCTGGATATTTTCGTCCAGACAAACAGCTGGTGCAGTTGATCTATGTACATGTAATGTATATAAATGTAAATATAAATAAATATATATATATATATATATATATATATATATATATATATATATATATATATATATATATATATATATATATATATATATACGTGTATATAGGTAGATAGATAAATAGATAGATAGACATATACATCAGAATATATAGACTATATATATATAAGTGTGTGTGTGTGTGCGTGTGTGTGTGTGTGTGTGTGTGTGCGTGTGTGTGTGTGTGTGTGTGTGTGTGTGTGTGTGTGTGTGTGTGTGTGTGTGTGTGTGTGTGTGTGTGTGTGTGTGTGTGTGTGTGTGTGTGTGTGTGTGTGTGTGTGTGTGTGTGTGTGTGTGTGTGTACATTGTGTGTACTTATACATTCTGTATACATAAGAGCAGTCAGCTGGCATAGACAAGATTGAAAATGATCCCGAACCTCCTCATCTCCCAAGGGCGAAGGAACACAATCACGTGACCGCAACTTCGCCAATAAATCAAAAAGTTACATTAATCCCAAACGAAGGGATACATTGTGTGTGTGCGAGAGAGAGAGAGAGA
>NC_091564.1:12127026-12132026 GCF_042767895.1 Penaeus vannamei | reverse complement strand
TGGTATGTAAATTGAAGATAATATTGTGTTAAAATATGTTAACTACCTTGTCATTACGTACGATATTTTCAGCAGACGTTCATTTATAATCCTCTTTCGGCCGTAGCGGAGCAATTCCATACCTAAATAGGTTTTTTAAAATTGAGGGTTGAGGTGCTAATAACCGTTGCATCCTGTCTATATACAAAAGGATATATGATAATTTAAAGGCCTAAGGAAGAGCGTTTTGTTATGTTAATTGCGAAAAGCCTTTCATACACATTGGCAGGGCGAAAGTAATATATATATAAATTATCCAGTTCGTCGGAACAGAAGAAAGCGGCGCCATAGGAAGGGCGTCGTTCGAACGTCCCGTTTTGTTTCACCCTCGTTGATAAAAAAGGATGTTATTATGCAGTGATCGAGAATATCAACGTTAATTATTAACGAGAGGATATGAAAACTATCGGAACGGAAGTGTGTAACATCCGGTCACGCGCCAGGGATCTCGCCCGTAGTGATGGCAGGAAGACGAAGCCGTGAGTCACGGACCGGAACGTGCCTGTGGCGTCGGCGAGGAGGCGGGAAAGCGAACGCATTTGAAGGCTATGTAAATGCAAAGCAAAGTTGGCAGAGCGGATGTGGTGAGTACGGGAGACAGAAAAAGAAGTACTGAGTAGAAGAAAGGCCCATGTTACATTTTATTCCACTCGTCACCGTTTTTATTTCGGTTATTTCCATGCCACCATTTGCCCGCCCCTCCCTCAGAATACTTATAATGGCGATAGTAATACTGATATCGATGATAATTACATTAACCATAACCATATCAATCATACGCCCATTAATACATAATCCGAAGACTTTTCTCCCCACTCCATCAACGCGATTGGCCTCATCGCAAGCACACATACTCATCATCTCTTTAAGCCTCCTCATTATCCTCCCAAACCTCCGAACTAACCTCACAACATCCTCTCTCATGTCAAGTCTATGCCATTTACACGAAGGAGCCAGGAATTTTTGCCATGGGCGCTGTGCTTCCTCCCTCGGGCAGTGTTCATGCCCTCAGGTCGTCGTTAATTCTGCCATCGTTGCCAAGTCAAACCCATTAGCTTTGTACCGAAGTTCTCACGGCGGTTATGGGCGGTTTTTGGCAGTGTTACCAAGTTGTGGAAGAGACTGCGGGATGTCGCTGGAAGTATGATGTCGTCACGTGCTTTCTTGGTTGTACTTTCGGATGGAACTCAAAACTGCTTATTATCGCCTCGTCGATGACAGAAGAATTCCGTTATACTGGGAGATGGTACCACAGATAGAGTTGTTAAGAGTGTACGGGATATGTGTGTGTGTGTGTGCGCGCGAGTCCATGTATCGCTATGTGTGTTTAAATGCACACACACACACACACACACACACACACACACACACACACACACACACACATACATATATATATATATATATATATATATATATATATATATATATATATATATATATATATATATATATGTATGTATGTATGTGTGTGTATATATATATATATATATTTATATATATATATTATACATATATATACATATATATATATAAAGATAGATAGATAGATATAGATACAGATATAAATGTGAAGATATACATATATATATATGCGTGTGCGTGTGCGTGTGCGTGTGCGTGTGCTCGTGTGTCTGTGTATCTAAATATACGTATGTGTTTGTGTGTTCCATCTGATCACCACGCACAGCATCCCCCACCAAAGAAGACCTTCACCACCAGAGAGGCGAGAGGAGGAGCCCGCAGGCCGAGGGCGACGGTGGAGGCGCAACGGGCCAGCCGGAGGGCGAGCGACAGCCAGCGCGAAGAGGACTCAAGACGAGTGCGTTGTAGTACCGTAATGACTTTCCCATGTTTTGGCAATCGCGAAAGAGTTCGGCAAGGAAATTGGCGTCGGCAAACCCATAATGAAAAAAAAGAATCATTCGGTAACGATCACGGAGTCTGTGCTGCGTCACGTGATCATTAGTTCACATCCCTCTCGGCGAGAGGTCGTGACCCGGGCTAGGTCGGTCATGCAGAGGCGGAGCCCCTGGAGAGTTCTTTGGCTTGCGGGGGGGGGGGGGGGGTTCTGCGGTGGTCGGCGGGGGGGGGGGGGGCGTGGTGAGTGAAGAGCGCCTGTGGTCTGACTTTTTTCTCTCTCTCTACTATTCTGCTTTATCTTAGTTCTCGCTTTCGTTCTCCTTCTGCCTGTCTCTCTCTCGCTCTGATTCTGTTTTTTTTCTCTCTCTCTAATTCTCTCTTTTCTCTCTCTCTATTTGTTTATCTGTCTGTCTATCTGTCTATCAATCTATTTGTCTATCTCTATTTCTACCTCTGTCTCCATATCTCTCTCTTTCCCTTTCCCTTTCCTACTCCATCCGTTTCCGTTTCTATCTCTTTTTCCCTTTCCGTTTCCGCCTTCTTTTACCGTCTCCCTTTCGCTTTATCCCCCCCCCCTTTCTCTTTCCCCCGTCTCCCTCTTTCTCTCTTTCCCTCTTTCCCTTTCCCCTGTCTCCCTCTTTCCTTTGTCTCCCTCTTTCCCTTATCTCCCTCTTTCTCTCTTTCCCTCTTTCCCCTGTCTCCCTCTTTCTCTCTTTCCTTCTTTTTCGCTCATTCGCCCCATCTTTGTATCAAGACCGCATCGGGAGTCACGCGGATTCAAGCTAAGTCAACAGAACGTGTCTCAGTCTTCACTAACTCCAGGAAACCCTTAGAAGAAGACGTGAAAGTCGAAGGCGTTCGAAATCTTCTTCATCGTCTTCTCCTTTTATTCTTTATTTTTCTTCTTCTACTTCTTCATCATCGTCATCTTCTTCTTTTTCTTCTTCTTCTTCTTCTTCTTCTTCTTCTTCTTCTTTTTCTTCATCTTCACTTTCTTCTTCTTCTTCTGCTACTGCTACTTTTTCTTGTACTTCTCTTTTTTCATGATCGTCATTTTCTTCTTCATCGTCATCATTGTCATCTGCACTTCTTCTTCGTCTTCTTTTTCTTCTTCTTGGAAACGCGAGGACACAGGTGTTGAGCAGAGGCCAGGTAGTTTAGAAGGGGTAGGGGAAGATTGATTGCAGAGATCTATGTACTGAGGGTTGCAGGATTGAAACGTGGGGGGGGGGGACGATTGATGATGAGGGAATGGAACTGTGGGTATAGGGGAGTGGTAGCGTAGGGAGGGTAAGGGGGGGGAGGGAGTGAAGGAGTGATTGCAGTACAGTTGTAGACGATTAATTCTGAGATACGGCAAAGTCCACTAGTTAATTTAGAATCCGAAGGAAGCCACGTCGAATCCAACGAAAAAAATGTAAACAACAGAAAAAACGTCAACAAAGGAAAGGCACAAACAAACGTCGATACATAAAGAAAGAGAATGAGGAAAAACAGATAGAGATAAACAAACACAGCGAAGGATACACACACAAACGCACACACAAGAGGGCTTTGCAAGAAGGCTTCGTGATGCAAGGAACTGATGCTGCTGCTGGCGGTGATCAGTCGTTTATTCGCGAAGCCAAAGACCCGCGGCGAGAGGATGACCTCTGACCTCTGTGGTTCTCTCGGGACGCGCTTGAACCTGGGTAATCACTCTCCTTCTCTTTGCCCGCCCTCGAGATGGCTTTATGAGGGCATTTGCTTAATTATATAATTACTCAATGATAAGGCAGCGCTAATTATCATATTGATAACACAATACCTATGGTAGTTATGATATCATTGCTAATATCAATTATAGTGATAATATAGTAAATATCAATAGTAATAACAATGATAATAATCATATTAATCTTATTAATAACATCAATGATAGTTATGATAACACTCAATATAAATGATAGTTGTGATAACATTGCTAATATCAATTGTAGTAATGATAATATTTAATATCAATAGCAATAACAATGATAATAATCATATTAATCTTATCAATAACATCAATGCAATTAACAATAACAACGGACGCGACGGTACCCGAGAATTAAATATAATCCCGAAATGATAAATATGACCCAGAGACCACAATAACAATAATATTTAATTGATGAGACTATTTCCTCTATTATCGAAGAATTACTATCGCGCCTTGAAGAACTCCCACGACCTGCTGCGTCACGGTAGCAAGATTAAAACGAAATCGATTTAGAATAAATATCATTGGGAGTAAAAATGGTATGCAGATTTCCCGAGGAGGTGAATGACTAGACGAAATAAAAATCAAGACGGATTGAGAGAAACGAAGAAAGGATTGGTCTAAGAAAAAAAAGTGTAAATAAAATAAAAGAAATTCGAAGATGGACAGAAGGAAATGGAGGATTTGATAAAGATGTAGATATGTTGAAAGGAAAGAAATCAGGGAAGAAAGGAAGGAATGAAGTCAAGAAAGCGGAAAATTTGGAAAAGGAGAAGAAATAGGTGCAAGGAAAGAGACAAACTCAGATAAGAACAGGAAATGAGATGCTAAGAAAGAAGGAAGAAGGGGGCAGGGGAGGGGGTAGTGGCTGCCTTGGCTACATCATCATTAACGCGTTTTTCTTTTTTCTTTCTTTCTTTTTTCAGAACGTGGCATGTTATTTTTTCGAATCGTGAGACTATTTCTAAACGAATAAAAGTGAAATGGAACTCGGCGAAGACCTCAATAAAAACAAAATTATATTATCATCATTATACTCTTGCCTTTCTTTTATCCCTTCCTTCAAAAAAAAAAAAAAAAGTAAAAAAATCCCCCCCCCCCTTCCCCAGCTTTAAATGACCACACAGACTCTAATACCCGCCCCAGAATTAATTATTTCTCTTCCCATTTTTCTTAATCGTCGATAAAAATCCCTCCAACTGTACCCTAAACATAACAGTCATTTCGACGTGTGGATTCTTCCTTTTCTTCTTCTCCTTCTTTTTCTTGTTCCTTTTTTTTACGTGTCAAGAAACAAGTTATCCCTCTTTGAGACTGTCAGCTGTTTGCCTGTTTCCCACGCTCTTTTACCTTGGCA
>NC_091564.1:12109526-12119526 GCF_042767895.1 Penaeus vannamei | reverse complement strand
AGGAAGCTGGTGTGTCGCCGGGCGCCCGCGAGGGTGGCGAGGAATCCGTTACAGTTCTCATTTTTCTCATCGTTGATTGGGAATTTTAATGAGACGGTAGTGAGCGTGTGGTACTGTGAGGTTGAGAGCGAGAGAGAGAGAGAGAGAGAGAGAGAGAGAGAGAGAGAGAGAGAGAGAGAGAGAGAGAGAGAGAGAGAGAGGGAGAGGGAGAGGGAGAGGGAGAGGGAGAGGGAGAGGGAGAGGGAGAGAGAGAGAGAGAGAGAGAGAGAGAGAGAGAGAGAGAGAGAGAAATGTACAAATGAAAATGAATAATTCCAATGATGAGGTAATACAGAAACGTTATATAACGTATTCATTCTCGTTTCTACCTTCTTCAGCATCTGTCAGGGTGAATGCCATTTCAGTTTAATTTCAAGTGGAACGTGAAAAAGAAAAACAACAAGAAATAATCGGTGGATTAATTAAGACCGAATCAGCATCTCATCCCGGCATTAGAGTATGAAATTATCGAAAGTGTAAATAGGAAGAATTTGGAAGACCGAGGCGCCGTGACTCCAGAACACTTCGCACGTCTCTCGAAGGAGCTGCAAGACACGCAAGATGAAGATGGAGAAGTCTTCCTCCTTCACAGAGAAAGGTTGATGGAGACGGATTTTTTGGGGGAATTCAATTTTGAGTCGATTTTTAAAGAGTTTATTGGAGGACCGTTGCGCTGGACGTGGTCAGTGACTCAGGCGTTTCGATGAGTGGTTCCCGGCGCAGACCCTCAGGAATCCCCAAGGAGTCGAGACAAAAGCGAAAAGGATGTCGGGAAATAAGAGGCAGAGCGAAAAATAGCCGATTCTCTTAATATTTCTACCTGTGCTCACCCTGCCATAACCGCCCCTCCCCCTTTATTCCCTCCCCGCCGCCCACCGCTCCCTCCCCCCGCCGCCTCTCAAAGACCGAACCACAGCCTCGAGAATAACGGCGACACAGGGGCGCCCCGGGGAGTCGAGAGCGCCCTCGGGATGTCGGGGCAGGTGAGGCGAGGCGGCGGCGCCATCGCAAAGGCCCTCTGGCGCTCTGTGCTTTCGATTTCGCAGTCGGAGATTCAACACTGCTTGTTGCTGCAGCCCTTCGACGAGCAGAGAAATAAAAGAAGATTGACACAATGTCGTCCGACTTTTATTTTCGTTTAGAATAGATCTTAAAAGAGGTTTTTAAAATGGAGCGCTGAACTACAAACCGCAAATGCGAACTTGAGAATTTGACAAAAACTGATACATATAAAAAAGAAAAAAGAAAAACATCACACTGCGACGATTATCTTCATCTTCACCATTCCGACTTTTCGAAATAAATGCCGTTTTCAGCCCAGCAATTATATGTAAAAACTTTCTTCATAAAGCTTGATGCAGCATTAGCTTTTAAAAAGAGAACGAAAAAATACTTCTACACAGTTTCCAAAAGAAATTCTACACTGAAGAAAAATACATATTTTTTCTTCCTCTTCTTTATTACCCTCTTCATACTTCCCTTCTTCTTGATCCTCAAACCAACTTTTTTCTTCCTCCTCCTCCTCTTCTTGTGGTTAAAATATCAGGCGATCTGGACGCAACTACTTTCCCTTTTTATAACCACGGAATTCGTCTTCTTTCCTGACGGAACCTTAGCGAGACTGAAGGAAGTTCCGCTCGTGGACAACAACCGCTCTTGTGATCAGGATAATCGGCCCAACAGTAAGAAAAATCCCGCTTCTGAAGAGCCGTTGACGGAGATTAATTACCCCATAAAAAAAAGTTTAGATCTTTTGATATTGAGCGACACCATGGCAGCTTTTATTTCCCGCTACAGAGAGATATTAAAAGTGATTAAAAACGATTGAACGATTACTAAAATTCACGTAACGACGATTAACGCGGAGTGAATGAGCGACGAGCATCGCAGTGTCACGAGGGTCTGCGTCGCTGATCTTTGCGAATGAAACGTCCAAGAGGTCATTAATCTGTTTTACGGACCGTGAGTTGCATTTAACTAGAACTCTGCACCATCTGCCGGATAAGTGGGTAACCTGAACTAATAGGATATTGCTGGTGATATCCGTGTTTGTCTACAAGATAATTTAGGCGAGATAATGTCTATAATAATTAGGAGTTCCCCGAGACCAGCTGACGTCGAAGGCGCTGGGTGCGTGAGACTGTCAACCTTCCCTTGTTTCCCGCCTGTGGCTCGGGAACCCTCGCGGCAGGATGATTCGGTTGAAAGATTTCTTTTCCAATAATCCGCGGTAACGACTGAAACGCGGAGTAATGAACGCATGACGGTAATGGAAATCGTAACGAAGAAATTCTAGTCGGAGAGAGAGTTTCGTTTCCGTGAACGATCACATCCCACCACACTACCGCTTGCTGCGTTCGTTCCTAATTAGGCATGCGAGGAACACGTACTGTACCTATTTATTTTTATTGCCAAAACGTGTTTTTTTCATAACGCGCCCCTGTGGCTAACTGTCTATTTTCCCGAATGACCAAGTCTTGCCACCCAGGCATCCCAACCCGTAATTATAACTACATTCCTCGACCAACGGCTTCCTACTCCTCCTCTCTTTCCTTTCCTTCCCTTCCTTCCTCTTCCGTTCGCATGGAACAGCACCGGATATTCCTACATTCCTTAAAAACAATAATTAGTACTCACTCGTCCTGACGTGGAGTTTAACCATGTAGTACAGGGACACCGCGCGCTGGGGTTGTGCGGAAGGGTTGGTAGCCATGGTCTCGTTCTGAAGTAAACACAGCGTCTCCTGCACGGGCGCCAGGGGGTTCATGACGAAACTGATGGGAAATAGAGGGGAAAGGGGGAAAGGAATGATTACTCGATAAATAACCAAAAAGGAATTGATTAAAAGATATTAATTCTGATTTATGTTTGTAAATAGTTCAGCAAAAAATGATAAAAATGTATTAATTCTGATTTATGTTTGTAAATAGTTAAGAAAAAAATGATAAAAATGTATTAATTCTGATTTATGTTTGTAAATAGTTAAGAAAAAATGAAAAAAACATGTATTAATTCTGATTTATGTTTGTAAATAATTAAGAAAAAAAAATGATAAAAATGTATTAATTCTGATTTATGTTTGTAAATAATTAAGAAAAAAATGATAAAAATGTATTAATTCTGATTTATGTTTGTAAATAGTTAAGAAAAAAATGAAAAAAATGTATTAATTCTGATTTATGTTTGTAAATAATTAAGAAAAAAATGATAAAAATGTATTAATTCTGATTTATGTTTGTAAATAGTTCAGAAAAAATGATAAAAAATTATTAATTCTGATTTATGTTTGTAAATAGTTCAGAAAAAAATATGATAAAAATGTATTAATTCTGATTTATGTTTGTCATTGGTTAAGAAAAACATGATAAAAACGTATTCTGATTTATGTTTGCACAGAATGGTGGATCGAACGTGCGTGGCTGAGGGGGTGGGGTAGGGGGGTGGGGGGTAATTAATGTTGGAAGATTAGGCTCAGAGGCAAAGACCGGGGAAGAATGAGGAAGTCACATGCAGGAAATTTTCAATCAAATATTAGTAATGCTAATTTTTAAAATGGCATCATTTTTTTTTTCTTAATTGTGCATGTATTACTTTATCCCATAAAATTCATTATGGTATCATTTATCTTACACATTATTAACTAACCATTACCAAGAAATTACAATTATTATCATATAATCGCAGCTCTTACCGTACAATTGTCACTATCATTACCACCACCACCATTACCATTCTTATTTGCTCTATCATCAAACATCACAACGAATAATATCAACATCCTATGATCACCATTACCATCACCACTGTCACTATACCAACACCATTCCATCCTTGCTCACCTGAAGGACGCCGCGGCACACTCGGGTTCCTCCCTGCACCATCCTTGGCATTCCCACAGCGAAAGGTTCCTGATGGTGTAGTAGGTCGAGCCTCGGTAATCCAGCTCGGTCAGCTTCTCAAAGGCAACTCGACCTGTGGGTAAAGGAGATTGTGATGATGAGTTAGGATGATTTTTTTGTGGTGAAATGAGTGTATAAGGAGATTATGATGAATTAGGATGAATTTCTGTGGTGATATGAGTGTATGGCTTCTTTTCGTGCGAGGAAATATTGTGATGTATTGTGTGTTTGTGCGTTTGGGTGAGTATTTTTGGTGGATTGACCATTCGTGCGTTTTAATACGGCGATATTCTGTGGTACTTTGTGTGTTTGCCATTTGTTTTAAAAGAAGAATTGCGATGAATATTATGTGTAGTTTCCTTTGTGTCTACATTTTGTGGGTTATACGAAAGGAGAGTAGAGAAAAGAACGAAAAGAAAAGAAAAATGAATAAAGATGACAAGGAAAGTTATGATAATGACTGATATTTTGCTACGCCTTTGACCTTCAGAAGCTCAACTTCAAATTACGAAGTACGTAATGTACTCGCCAAGCAATTTTGAGCCAATGCCATAAATAAAACTTGGCAACGAAGCGATAGGAACGTACATATGTTGATAAATTATACACAGCGAGGCAAAGAAAAATGGCCAGGCAGCGTTTTGTGGATACATAATATCTCCGCGTCAGAAATCAAGCGCCGGGAAACCGTTACAGAGGACAGCAACAACAGAGAGCGTAGCAGACTAGCCATTTCTATCTTTATTTCTTATCGTTTTGCGTGATCTCCACCGACCTCTATACCGAACGGGAAAGAGAAAAAAAAATGTAAGTACAAAATAACGATAATAATAATAATAAAGTTGCACTGTGGATGGACTACAACGCGTCTGCCGAGAAAACTAAGGTGCCATTACGTGTTTTACGGACCCAATGCCTTAACCTTTAACTTTTTTCCCCTGTAGCTTAAATTAACCTTTGCCTAATGCTCAGTCAGAATGGGGTAAATAATGACCTTTGTCTCCATGCAATACGAAACACAGTTGCATTTTGATGGTCGTCTGTATTGCCACTGGTACTGACGCATCTCTATTGAGACTACATGAAATCTACAGAAAGCAGTCCTTTGGGTTTTAAACTGGCCAACCTAAGCATAGAATCCTTTTATAAACTCCAGTATAACGGAAAATTTGATGTAAAAACTAGAGATCCATATAAATTCTGACAATTATGGTCTACGGTTTGCCAATTGAAAGAAGTAATGATTTCCCTTTCTTAGCATAAACTAAAATAAAGCTACCTGTTGTCTTCACAGAATTTCGTGCATGATTTACTGTTCAGCATAGCCGTACCAAAAGCCTTAAGTGGAGTCGTAACTTCTTTTTTTATATCTTTTACGTCTACTTACACTATACATTCACGAACGCGAATATAAAATACATTTACGACTACATCCATATACAAACACACACACACACAAGTATTTAATAGTAAGTCTTTAGATCCATTTTTCTATCTTTCTTTCTTTCTTTTACTCTTACTCCTTGTTTAGTATGAGGAATTTTGCATGACTATTCCTAAGACGGGGTAAACTTGCGGTAATCAAACACAAACCACTAAACGAGGTGCTTCCGACTAACAGGACCCACGTATAGGCGAGGCAAGCTGAGTGTGTGTGTGGTATGGTCCGCCACGCATGTTGCATTCCATCTTGTCATATTGCACGTTTTTGTGTGGCTGTTACGATGTACGTCGCTCGGTGTCTGTCTCTTGCTTCGTTCGTTATGCTTTGTTTAACCGTGTAACTACTGCAGGTTAAGGAGGAGGAAAGGAGGGGGGGTAGCTGATCGGTTTATCCTTTCGTTTGGTTGTTAGCAATATCTCTGTCTGTCTGTTTTTTCTTTACGTATCTATCTATATATCTGATAAGGATAAGGATAAATCCGATATGCGAAGCTGAGCCTCGCCCGGGCTATGAGGGGAGCTTTGGCCTGTGCCAATTAATGTCGACTCGATCGACGTGTGTCAGCCGGTCCTGACGCGACAGAGCTTAGTCCTTACCCACCGTGGTGCCTAGCCACAGCAGTAACCTCTAGGCGACAATTGCACCTTTTCGCTCCTCGGCGGGGCGCGAACCGGTGACACGTTACCACTTTACTATCCTGGAGGTTTTATATATCTGTCTGTTTGACTATATATCTATGTATTTCTTTCTCTCTTTCTCTCTATCTATCTGTGTGTGCGTGCGTGTGTTTGTGAAAAAATGCTAGTATCCAAAACTCACACATACTACCGTGCAGCACCCATCTCCCCCTCCCATCCCTCCCGTGGCACCAGCAACCCTTCGAACGTGGCAACCCCCCCCCCCCCCAAGACACTCCGGAGTCTGCGGTTAGATTTTCTCTCCACCTCTTAAAGACGTTCAGTTATGATCACGTTCGACTGTTGTGTGGTGTTACGCCCCGTCCACAAACGCGACTGCTGAGAACACCTGCCCGTTACTGAACACACTGAACCGGAAACTGAACACGTGCAGGTGCAAGATTAGGAGGTCTGTTATCGGTTCTCCTGTGATGAATCTCCACGTGCCGGTAATGATTAGGGTGATTGGAATTGGCAAGGGGGAAGGGGAGGGGGGGAGAGATTGGAGATTTTGGAATCGAGATAAACTCCGCGGCAAGTTTGTTTATTTCGTTATTTTTCTTTCTTGTATCTTTTATCATTTCTTTTTTATCCTACTGTCATGTTTAGTTTTCTTTTAGTTTATTTGCCTCTTATCATTATCATTATGTTGTTACTTGGACTTGTGCAGTTACGTTCTAGAATTCAGTTAATTTCATAATTACACCTTCAGAGTTTACCGTAAACAAGATTGGAAAAACAATCGATCTCAACAAGAAAAAAAACAAGTCGTTGTCGAACACTTCCGGCAAGTCAATTAAGACTTCACTAACACAATAACACGACAAAAACCGACTCACCTACCGAACAGTTCGTCCCAGCAGACACTCATTCAAGTCCCTTTTTCGACCAGGAAGTGAAAGCTCAAGACAGTTTTCTCGGAGTGCGGACGCCCACTCGCGCACTCTGTACAACGGAGGGTCCGCGCTGTTGTAAGAGTGAGCTCAAGTGTATCAGCGGAGGGCGAGAGAGAAAGAAAGACGAAGGGTGAAGAGCAAGGGCGGGGGGAGGTAGGAGGGGCAAGGAGCAAGTGCAAAAGACAAACTTTGGTATGATGATGCCGCTTCGTTAAGGGTGAATGGTATGTACAGCATGTTAAAGGTAAATGGTATGTACAGGATGTTAAGGGTGAATGGTATGGATGGCATGTTAAGGGTGAATGGTATGTACAGCATGTTAAAGGTAAATGGTATGTACAGGATGTTAAGGGTGAATGGTATGTACAGCATGTTAAGGGTGAATGATATGTATAGCTTGTTAAGGGTGAATGGTATGCACAGCATGTAAGGGTGAATGGTATGGATGGCATGTTAAGGGTGAATGGTATGGATGGCATGTCAAGGGTGAATGGTATGTACAGCATGTTAAGGGTGAATGATATGTATAGCTTGTTAAGGGTGAATGGTATGCACAGCATGTAAGGGTGAATGGTTTGGATGGCATGTTAAGGGTGAATGGTATGTACAGCATGTTAAGGGTGAATGATATGTATAGCTTGTTAAGGGTGAATGGTATGTACAGCATGTTAAGGGTGAATGGTATGGATGGCATGTTAAGGGTGAATGGTATGTATAGCTTGTTAAGGGTGAATGGTATGGATGGCATGTTAAGGGTGAATGGTATGTATAGCTTGTTAAGATATAAGAATCGCAAGCTTGAGATTGTGTTGGTCCTGAAGGTGGATTAAAAAGACGCTACGATGGAGTGTGAATGGGATGTTCTCTTACATAGGGCACATCCGGAAGCATTCACGAATACCAACTAGCGGACAAAAGCTTACATAAAGAAAAAGACAAAGAAACAGATTGAGAAATATAGAAACAAAGCGAAGGGGAAATGCGGAACCAAACTATTTAGAATCAGATAAAAACACACTCGTAGGAACCGAGAGACAAAGAAAGAAACGGACCCAACAGAAACGCATCCCTCTTTCTGTTGTTTTTTTTTCTCTTTTTTCTTTTTTTTCTACTTTTTTTTTAACAAAAGGTCAGAAGAGAGCACCTTATTGTACCAATGACGGCGCCCTCTACCGCGCGAGACTCGTTAGTCACAAGCGAGGAGCCCCAGACAATGCCAGAGAGCGCACCATACGAGCCGCAGGGAAGAGCGTCCGGACCGTGGACACCTGCCAATCGGAGACACGCCGGTGGTTGCAATCACTTCGATGGCGCAAATAACATTTATGAAAGCTTCTGGAGGAGTATTTAATAACAGTAATTTATCCTTTAGTTCTGGTTATTACTGACGGATATAATTATGATCAGGGGGCAATGAGACGGCAATTGAAGTGTTGTATTAAGGGGTCGATGTCATCGGCTTTGGGACTTTGTATTTGTTGCCAAGAATGTCTCCATTACAACCATTTTATCTATCATTTTATCAGTTTATCTAGGAATTCGAAATCTCGCGATGACTTAAAAGAAAATTAGAAGGAGGTTGAAACGATCGATTTGCTAGGCCGGGGAGCTCTCTCTCTCTCTCTCTCTCTCTCTCTCTCTCTCTCTCTCTCTCTCTCTCTCTCTCTCTCTCTCTCTCTCTCTCTCTCTCTCTTTGTCTTAATTTGCTCTGAGAGATTTGGTTGATCACTTGAACGGTATCTTCGGATTTTTCTTCCGCGAATGACTTAAAGAAATGCTCAGTCAAGAGTAAGAGACAGGACGTGCGTGAGAAAGAGAGAGGGAGAGGGACATGGAGGAGAAGAAGAGAGGGGGGAAGAGTGAGAGAGACATACATACAGACAGACAGAGATAGGGAGAGAGAAAAAAGAGAAAACACACAAACATACACACAGAGAGAAAAGAGAATGAGAAACTATGTGTGCGTTAGACATACAGGTATGATATATATGTATATGTATATGCATAGCTATCAATCAATCCATCTATACATGCCAGCGTATGTATACATGTGTGCGGTATTATGTAAATCCCAATAGAAAAAATAATCTCAGTAGCCAAACAATGTCAGAAATGAAGTAGAAATAAAGAGAAATAATTTCCATGAACAACGTAAGAAATGAAGTTAAAAAAAAAGGAGAAATAATTTCCATCTTTTCTCGTGAATGAAAGAGGCCAATTGACTCACCGAAGGCAGCCGAGGCGAGGATCATGAGAGCCCCAGACAGGAGCAAGGTCCGCGAGCACATCTGTGGGAGAAAAAGACATCTGTTATTACGGTGTTAACGTACTGCGGGATGAAGAACGTTGTGTGTGTGTGTGTGTGTTGTTTCTGTTGTGCATTCTTCTCTTCCTTTTGTTTCTCGTTTGTGGGGAGGTGAGAAGGGTTGTATGTGTGTGTGTGTTTGTTTGTGTGTGTGTGTGTGTGTGTGTGTGTGTGTGTGTGTGTGTGTGTGTGTGTGTGTGTGTGTGGATGGGTGGGTGGGTGCGCGCATACATACATGTATACATGTATACACACACACACACACACACACACACACACACACACACACACACACACACACATATATATATATATATATATATATATATATATATATATATATATATGCACACACACACATTCATACATACATACATATATATAAATATATATTTATATGTATGTATGCATATAAATATGTATGTTTATACACATGCGTATATCTATCTATCTATCAATATCTATTTAACTATATATATCTATGTATCTCTGTTTATCTATCTATCTATCTATATATATATATATATATATATATATATATATATATATATATATATATATATACATACACACAAAAACAAAATCTGCTACTAAAGTTCATTTCAGATTATCACAAAAGAATTAAAGCCTCTAATTGCATCCACGTTTTCTATACGAAAGTGATATTGCATAGATGCTCCGCGAAAATTTTTCCCGAGCATATGTCGTCCTGCCATCTGGTACAGCGAACGAAGGGAAGG
>NC_091564.1:12099526-12104526 GCF_042767895.1 Penaeus vannamei | reverse complement strand
TAAAATCTAAAACTTGACATGTATAGCCTCAGATCGTAAACGCACCACAGATAATACAAGTACGAAAACGTACTTTAACACAAGATCGGGAAAATACCACAAAACCAGAAAGTCGGAAACAGAACATAATACAGTCATATCCACAAGATCAACAGGCTGTCATCAGTCCATCGTTTTATAAAGGAAGACGAACAACAACGGATTTCGAGGAGGGAGAGGGAGAGAGCCACCTAAGTATGGGCGTGGCGTGACAGGCGGCGCGGGCGGCAGCGGCGGCGGCGGCAGGAGGAGGCTTGTGGTTCCGGCGCAGTCCACAAGTCGGTCACGTGGTCGCCGAGAGAACCATTGACCTGCGGAGCGCGTGTGGCGGCCGTGACGCGGCGGGGTTGGTCCTCCTCCTCATTATTCTTTTATTGTTTCTTCTCCTCTTCCTCCACTCCCTTCTTTTTCTTTTTCTTCTTCTCCTCCTCTTCCTCTCCCCCTCCTCTTCCTTCTCCAATTCTTCTGCTTTCTCCTTCTATCTCCCCTCCTTTTCTCATGTTGTGATAGATGTTGCGTAAATAATTTACTTTTTTAAGAAATGCAAAGGAAAAAAAATGCGGTATGCTAGTTCACACACACACACACGAGAAAGAGAAATTATATCTTCTCGAAGGATTTGATCTTCCACGGTTTTGAGAACAATGATTGGTGGGATAATGATGCCTATTTTTTTGTTTTTGTTTTTGTCGTAGATGTCCGTTAGTAATGTCATGTAATTCAAGCAAAACCCAAAATTCTATAAACATTTGAATTGAGGAAAAGGGGAAAAGAGAGGGGGATAAACTGATTATAATGCTACCAACACTTACAAAAATGACATTTTGTATATACAAAATTGCCTAAAAACAAAAAAAAAGAAGGGGGGCATGTGAACCACAGTTTCATAATAATTCATATTCCTTAACGTGAATTTTAAGTGGCGACCAGACCCCCTCCCCCCAATGAGTTTTAAATTATGAGACTCCCCCCCCCTCCACAGACACTCAAGCACCGTTACACGAATATATAAATTTCTTCAAATTATGTTCATTCCTTCAGGCGCAAAGTTGCTTAACTGAGATGATGATCAGCTGGGTTCTGAATCTTTTATTTGGTTGATGTCGAATAATTGATTCATTAATCGGTTCATTTATTTTATGATATTAGTTTGTGTTTATTGTTAATATCATTTCTTTAATTATCAGTTACGATAAGCGAGATCGGAGGCACGTAAATGAAAATATAATTGCATATAAGAGAAATGTGTTTAATTTTTTTGTTGTTGTTTTTGCACAAAACAAATGCAACGTAATACAACATATTTTTCCTACCCAGTCACCAACGTTAAACTAAAACTATAATCGTTAACCATAAACTACATACCAACAAGCACACGCGCCAAGTGGTACGGTTAAACACGGGAACGATACGACGGAAAACATTTTTAAGAACAAAAGAAGAAGAAAAAAAAGTGTTGATGTTTTCCGAACCGTCGAAAACTCCTGGACATTTTTGGGTCATGTCCGATCCACTGCCGGTCACGCACGGACCCCTCTCCTTATGAGGCTCTGTTGGCCGTTCCTTCATAATTATCCCCCTCTTTTTTCCCTCTTTTTCGGCCGAATTCGCTAAATATATATGTCGGGAACGAAAAAAGATCATGGGGTCTTTATAATTAGCTTCTATTTTTGTGTTTATTTTATGTATATATAAAGACGATAAGCGTTGGTAGAGATTGATGTGTGTGGTGTATGTGAGTAGTCTAGAGTGTGTGACTTATGTGAGGGGCTTCTAGAGGAGTTTTGGTTCGTTTTATGGCGTCTAAGGTTATACATTCTTTGTTGAATAAAACAGATATCCCCATTATGTTCAATAGCTGGAAAATAAGTACCAGTTTTTATTGGACATACACTGCTAAATTGAACCAAACTGTAAGGGGGGGGATGCAGTCAAACACTAGAAACAACCAATAAATGAATAAACAAATAAAAGATAATAGAGATTGAAGGAGGAAGGAAAGGCGAGGGAGAGAGAGAGAGAGAGAGAGAGAATGTGTGTGTGTGTGTGTGTGTAATCATGATAATAATATTTATATCCAATTTACATTGGCTATTCATTACAATGGTTTTATAACGTATAAAAGATACATTGAGTTTAAACGTTGAAGTCCTGTCCAACACGAGTATTTCTGTCGCAAACACATCACGCGTTTTACCTCTATACTTCCGCGCTTGAGGGGAGCATAATGGCGCCAAGAACGTTAAACTGCAGTAATTGCTTCCCACACTATGGCGCTTCCTGGTGGAGGAGGAGCAGCAGCCTCAGACTAGGCTAAAGTTATTACTTCTAGCGGCAGATACTCGAAGGAGGGGCGAGGGGGGAAGGGGGAGGGGAGAGTGTGGGGTGGGGGGAAGGGGGGAGGGGAGAATGTGGGGTGGGGGGATGGGGCGGATGCTGTGCAGTGTCTGGCTATTTTATGCCTTTTTTTGGCGTTGTTGGGAAGTCCAGTTATTCGTAATGTTACATACTAAAGATGATAGTCATGATAAGTACTTACATTTAACTTTTAAATTCTGTGATATTATTTTGGTTCGCGATAAGAAAAAAAACGACAAAGGGAGATAAAAAATATTCTAAAAACGATGAAGAAAAAAAATAAACGTAACCAAGGAATGCTTGAGGATGACTATTCCGGAAATCGTGGGAAAAAATAAACTTATCATATCCGGTAGATAGTTATCGTTACTGGAGACTTAGACGTGGAAGAAATATATAAAAATGATAATTGCATATTTTCCTTCCTGAGATAATCTGATATGAAAAAATACTCGTCCTAGATCACAATAAAGATATAAACGTGGTATGTAAGCCATTGTATTAGCATGATAATATATACATATTTTATAAACACGCCAGTACTTCCACATGGCAGTTATTACAATATATATCTCTTTCTTTTAAGATTTTGCAAAGGGGTTTCTAGGTGTTCTGATGTTTAAGAACGATTTATGAAAATGAAAGACAGGTATATCGAATTAACATGGGTGATTCATCGGCATACACGGTGATATATACGGAAAAAAGAAAGATGCAGAGCGGTATCATTCATTATGTTCTTAGGCTAATGGAATACCCTTTACATGTAAGGATTCGAATAACAAAACTGGAAAATTCTTTATGATAGTAAGAGTCCTTTGCCCAATGTGCTTTAATCATATTAAAACAAAGTGAAGGAAAAAGAAATTCAAGAATCCAAAACCCGAGGTATCCTTCCTCGCCCTGAACACCTCCATAGACACCGAGCCCGAAGATCCTTCAGCAGAGGCGGAAGGGGAGATGCTGGACAGAGGATCCCGCGGCTCGCAAAGCTGCCATGGGAATTTTTTTGAGCGGACAGTTACTCTCGTCTCGACTCCTGCAGCGACGTCTAGGCGCCTCCGACGTGTAGCTTACGGTAATTCGGTTCTGCTTTGGTGCCATTGCCCTTCCATCATCGCAAAAGGGTTGGACATCGACGGACTGATATCGACTAGTTAATAAAATTCATTCGTCGCTGATGTATTCACTCCTCGGCAGATGTTGACGGGACGCGGGCAGTGAGACTCCTTTTACCATATGCTGTGATTATCTCCCGGCTGAATTACACACCACGTGGGAAGGTGGAAGCCAAGAAAGGAGATGAGTAATAACGCGTCTAATAAGGAATCTCTCGATGCTTCTGCTCGCGCGTGTGTTTAGGGGAGCAAGAGTAATCACAGTGAGAGTATCGATTTGGCGATTGAGAACGCAGTCCGTTGAAAAGGAGCAGGCACTGATAACAGGTAATAAACACGATAGAAAGAGCAAGTCTCACGTGATTGTGGGAATTTCCGCCCACGAGGCAGAAGAAGGCGAGACCAAGGGAGGGTGCAAGAGCGATTCCCATTTCCTCGAGTTTATCTCATTCTCACACCCCGGAGCACAAAACAGGAAACCTTCAGACGTCAAAGTCCCATTTTTTTCTCTCTTTCCTCCCCTTCCTTCCTCACCCTCGACCTCTCGAAGGAAACAGGAAGACGTGGAGGCGTGGGACGAGGGTGACCACACGAGACCGCGCCGTGCTGCTCCACTGCCCCGCCTGACCCACACAGCGCTACCTGGACGCCCGCGGACCCCCCACCCCCACGCAGACGCCCCCCCGCGGACGCAGCGCAGCACGCGTCGGCTCCGGCACCTGTCGCCGCAGCGAAGGCGTGGACTTCAATGTGTGTGGTTTGTGTAGATGTACACACATAGATCATGTCTAAGTGTGTATGTGCGTGTGTGTGTGTGTGTATGTGTGTACGTCTATGTGTGTGTGTGTGTCTGTGTGTGTGTGTCTATGTGTGTGTCTGTGTGTGTGTGTGTGTTTTAAGTGCACACATACAGACAAAGGTGAGAAAATATACACATATTTAAGAAAACGTTTTCGTATAAGGAGGGAAACTGAAAAAAAGTGAAAAACAAAGAGATATTGCTATATCGACAGACGTATACATCTCGATCGCACGTAACGGGACGAAATGAATGAATGAAAGAAAGAAAAAAAGAATACATGGCTCACCGATCAATGAAATCTGACATAACGCCAGCGAAAGCATTGTTTGATACCACCTACAATCTCTACGATTTTCCCCCATCTCTTCGCGTAACTGGACTGTCGGTAAAAAAAGGGAAAAAAATGGCCTTCCATGAGAAAGAAAAATCGAAAATTCACACGAAATTCGAGGCTCCTTCCCTACGAATCATCCACGACGGAGCATCTTTCCGTTACGAATTCGATATCGACGCCGTAACTTCGATTTTTTCTTCTTCTTCTTCGCTGTATTGGCATCGCTGAAGCGTTTATTTCCGCGCTGGTATTACTGGCACACATTTTTCTGTGTAATGTTTTTTTTTTCTTTCTTTCTGGTGATTTCAGTTTTCGTTTTTTTCTCTCTCTCTTTTCTTTTCTTTTCTTT
>NC_091564.1:12082026-12084526 GCF_042767895.1 Penaeus vannamei | reverse complement strand
GTGAAATGTTTTACCCGAAGCGGCGTTCGAAAAGAAAAAATGTTTTACATTTGTTATTACGAGAATGTACAAGAGCGTATTTCTTATTCTTCTTTTCTGAATAAGATTCTGCAACTGACTCTAAAAAAGGTTGTATCCTGTATTTACGTTGGTGCGTTTGGTAGGATGTGTCTCCTTTAGACTGACTGTGATTCATTCCAGATACCGGAAGAGTGTAGATTCATTCATTCTCTCTCTCTCTCTCTCTCTCTCTCTCTCTCTCTCTCTCTCTCTCTCTCTCTCTCTCTCTCTCTCTCTCTCTCTCTCTCTCTCACACACACACACACACACACACACACACACACAATCAATATATATATATATATATATATATATATATATATATATATATATATATATATATATATATATATATATATATATATATATATATATATATATATATATATATACAACTTGAGTACCGTACTCTGTCTGTAAAATGTCTCTTGATTTTTACTTCAAGTCCCAAAGTGAAAATATCGTTCAAGAGAATCAAGCCAAAAAGTCCAGTTGTATCCCCTTCATTTTCCGTCGACAACCTGAAAATTCGTTGAAAGTCCGAGCGGCTTACCTTTCCTCCGTCAGGCAGCAAGTCCAGGCGTAAGTCTCCTTAATCCCGGACTGTCTCGCGTGTTCTAATTTTTATTTAGATTCGGCGATCACTCGAGTCATCCGTGAACTTCGACAAAACACAAACACGGTCACAAAGTCTTCTTGGAAGAATAAGACTGAGTTAAATGAAGAAGAAATAAGAGCTTGGTCGTCGTCGCACCGAGGAGTCCCGCGTCGAAGTCGTCAGCGAAAGTCGTCCTCGCCGAGCAGAGTCGTCGCCGGCGGAGTCGTGGAGGGGAACGTCCGTACAGCGTCGCGTCTGGAAGCTGACTGATGGCTGGCGACGGCCGCGGGAACACCAAAGCCCCTCCGCCAGGCCTCGCTGCTCATGTGGGGCCGCTGCGGACACCCCCACCCCCCCAAATCCCCCCATTATTTCCCCCCCACCCCCCACTTTGGTCCAATCCCCCCCCTTCTTGTAGTTCCCCCCCTCACTCTTGGTGTCTCTCCTCTGCTTGTGTCTCCTCCTCCCTCCCGTCCCTCCTCCTTCCCTTGTACTCCCCCTCCTCCAACCCCCCCCCCATCCCTCCTCTTTCACCCCTTCTCTAGTTCTACCTTCTTTTTCTTCCCCCTTCCTCTCTCTCACTCTTACTCCTTCCCTTTCGTTTTCCTCCTCCCCTCCTTTGGTTCTCCCTCTCCTTTCTTCTATCTCCCCACCTCCTTCACCTTCTCCCCGTCACCCCCTCCACCTTCCCCTCCCTTCACCCTCCCCCTCTCCTTCCTCCTTTCCCCCGACCTCCTTCACCTTGCCGTCCTCCATTCCACCTCCACCTTCCCCTCCCCCACTCCATCGCCACATCCACCTTCCCCTCCTCCCCCTCCCCTCTCCCTTCCCCCCTTTACCTCCTTCCCCCCCTTTACCTCCCTCCCTCCACTCCTTCTACGGCAGATGTCCGTTCTCCGCGACCCAAGAACGCCGACATTCGCGCAAGATTATGATACGGTGTGAAGGTCTTCCGTGGTCTGTGGAAATCGTCCCCAAGGTCCTTTTACCGGCGATCCGACCTCAATTTCATTATCCGAATTACGTCCTAAAGTGTACTTTCTTGTCCGATTTTATGCGGTTATGTTCATTTCTCTGGCTAGATTTTTTTTTAGAGATTATTGATTATAGAAGGGCTGTATGTTTCTGTCCGAAGCGAGGTTTTTTTTTCTCTCACGTAAATATATATCGATATATATATAAAAGTGGAAATATTAACATGCAGTGAATCAAAATCTTTGCTTTACGTAAAAAAGAAGCTTTAAGCCTTTTATCACAAAGAAATTAGGAGGTTCATATAGATTCGAGAAAAAAAAATGCAAGGGAGAGACACACACATACACACACAGTGAGAGAGAGAGAGAGAGAGAGAGAGAGAGAGAGAGAGAGAGAGAGAGAGAGAGAGAGAGAGAGAGAGAGAGAGAGAGAGAGAGAGAGAGGAATCCTCTTGTCTAATGTTAAATTTTATTAAGAGTATGTAGTTATTTTTCATTCCATTCATATTATAATTTTTATCCCTGTATCAACTATCTATACAAAACAAACTCCTTATGCTCACCATTATCCTCACTGTAAAAAAGATACTAATTTCAATAACTAAGTAAGGCATTTCCTCTCGCCCGCCATCGCCCCCGCCATTAACTTCAAATCTTCACTCTTCTCTCTCTAGCACCCGCCCTTAACCTTATTCTAAGTCACTGGTCATTGCATATTTATCGAAGTCAATGTACCTTATCTAAGTCACAACAGCCCAAGTCACCGCATCTCCACCTAAGTCATGCTGCCTGAACCGGACTGCAACTGGTTCCGGACTTGCGAGCAAAGACTACTTGTCCGGGACTTCGCTTGATGTGAAATTTACTC
>NC_091564.1:12074526-12077026 GCF_042767895.1 Penaeus vannamei | reverse complement strand
GTGTCCATATGATTTTGTGTGTTTGTGTGTGGCCGCGTGATTGGATTTGTGCTTCCGTGTGTGTGTGTGTGTGTGTGTGTGTGTGTGTGTGTGTGTGTGAGTGTGATTATGTGTGTATGTGTGAGTGTGTGTGTGTGTGTGTGTGTGTGATTACGTGTGTATGTATTGTGATCAACCCATTTCAGCCAAACCCTTGAACCTTATACACATCAACTTCGCACTAACATCATCAGTAACGCAGATCTTTTCAGATTATTCCATCCATGACTTCAAAATGTATTTATTTTGTTGTATGCCTTTATCGTTTTCAACTTCCTTTCTCTTGTGTCAGGTGAAGACAGGTGGTGCGATATATAAGTTATTTGTTTTTCTGTTTGCTTTCTTCTCTTTCTCTTTCTTTCTCTCTCTCTCTCTCTCTCTCTCTCTCTCTCTCTCTCTCTCTCTCTCTCTCTCTCTCTCTCTCTCTCTCTCTCTCTCTCTCTCTCTCTCTCTCTCTCTCTCTCCATCTTTTCATCCATCTATCTCTATTTCCCCCCCCCCTCTCTCTCTCTCTCTGTCCATCTATTCATTCATCTATCTCTATCTCTCCCCCCCACCTCTCCCTCTCTCTCTCTCCTCTCCCTCTCATCATCAACAACCACAAAACACTACACTAAAACTCCCATACAATATCGCCAACGTAAACCAGGCAATAACCTGCAACATTTAGCTATAGACAAAAGTTGCACAAAAGTTTGCACAAACGGATCTCTCCTTTTTTTTTCTTTTTCCTTTTTTTTCTTGTAGTCTCAACAGCTGCGTTAGACAACCGGCGAGGATGGATGGGGTTTCGTGAGCAAACGCGGTTGATGGATGGAGTCAAGGTCACCGCATTGCCGGTCGTGCTTTCAACCCGCGCGTCGTCTGCATGGGGTGGATGGGGATGGGGTGGGGGGAGGGGGAGGAACGGGTATTTTGATTTTTTTTTTTTTTTTTTTTTTTGAGAGGGTTTTTTTTTTTGAGAGAGAGGGGGGGGGGTATTTCATGTTTTTTTTGGGGGGGAGGGGGTGTTCTTGGTATTCTAAGGTTCTTCTTCCTCCTCTCTTGTTAGTCTATTTTTTTCTCTCTCTCTTTCTTGTTCTTCTCTTTTCTTCTCTTTCTTTCTTGTTCTTGTTCTTCGTTTCTTCTTTCTTCTTTCTTTTTCTTTCTCTTTTTTCTTTTTCTTCCTCTTCCTCGTTCGTTTTATTCTCCGTTTCCTATTTCATCTCTCTTTTTTTCGTTCTTATTTGTTGTTCTTGTTATTATTATCATTATTCTTCATTTTCTTCTTCTTCATCTTCTCTTTCCACTCCCATTTCCTTTTCTTATCCTTTTCATTATTTCTCGATAATAAAGATAATTATATTGTTCAGATTATGTAGCATCGGGAACGACTCAAATATTTTTTTTCCCATTCTTTAATTTATCATAACATCCGATCTTCTTTTTTTAACATTAACCTCAACTTATTATTATTATTTACACTACAAGTACTATTATTAGTAATACTATAATCAGAATTATAGCAATCATCATCATTATTGGTATCATTATTATTATCATTATCATCTTTATTACCAGAACACGACATGAACCTCATAACCCTTTATGTTAACCCGAGGAACATTGTTGCCAAGTCTTCGTGTTAACCTGGCCCGCGGTGTTGCCAAGCCTAACCGGTAACCCTCGTTCTCGGCGTCCTTGACTGACAGAGGTCGCGGAGGTCGGTTAGACTGACAATTACCTGGACGTTCCTTCACGAGGCCGATGGTCGGAAGTCGGCTTCATTCGCTCCCGATGGAATTATTATTTTTTTATTCGATTTAGCTTAAGTTTGGTTTGTGTTTTGTTGTTTTGTTGTTGTTTTTTGCGATTTTTTTGTGGCGTATTCGTGTGTATATTTGTTGTATGTTTATGGTTGTGTGTCTGAGCGTGTGTGTGAAGGTTTAACTTGTGCATGTGTGTGTTTGCGTGCATGGTTAACGCGTTCAGCATGAATCTTCCGGCTATGATTGCGTAAGAGAGAAACAGAGAGAGAGAGAGAGGGAGAGAAAGATAGATATTGATGGAGAGAGAGAGAGAGAAAAATAGAGAGAAAGAGAAAGAGAATCAAAGAGAAAGATAGATAGATAGATAGAGAGAGAGAGAGAAAGAATCAAAGGGAAAGACCCACAGAAAGACAGACAGACAGACACGCAAGACCACCAACCAAGACGCAACAAAACAAGACACAAGGACTGAAAGAAACCTCAAAAATCTTCCCGAAAGAAGAAAAAAAATCGGTACCGCAAAATCGGCGCTAGAGGAACGTAACGAGAAGAACGTAACAAACAAAACGAACAAGAACGTAACGAGAAAAAACGTATCCAGAAGAACATAACGAAAAAAAAACGTAACGAGAAGAACGTAACAAATAAGAACATAACGAGAACAAAACAAAAGCGACAAAAACAAGAACAAGAACGTAACGGGAAGAAAAACA
>NC_091564.1:12062026-12067026 GCF_042767895.1 Penaeus vannamei | reverse complement strand
TCGTCTATCTCATTTTCCTCTCTTCCACTCCCTTTCAGCCTCCCCCCCTCTCTCTCTTTCTCCTTCTCCTCCTCCCCCCCTCTTCTTCTCACTCTCTTTCCTCCGGATCAAAAAGGTTAACTAGACAATATACCAATTACGATGCTTGATTATTTCATTTGTTTTTATCATTACTATTCGCCGTAAGACCTGCAAGTCAAAGAGGCCATAGCACTATTTTATTACCTTAACGGCTTAAGTACTCGCAATCATATTTATAAAGTAAAGGTTAATGTTATTCCTTTTTTTAATGGGGTACATATACCATCCTTTAACTTATTATCTTATTACTTTTGATTCCACTTCAAGGTCTTCCCATCCTGTAATAATCTATAAAAAATGAAAAATAAAAAATCTAGTATTACCCGAAGCAACCTCGTCACCTTTCATACTAATGTTCACCTTTAAGTGTATGTATAACTTTTTTTCCCTTTTAAGTCTTCAATTTGTTGAAATGTATGTACACTTTTTTCCTTCTAAGTCTTCAATTTGTTGCAATGTATGTACACTTTTTCTTTTAAGTCTTCAATCCGCTTTCTTGGGAGACACTTATATTTGGCTACTGGATAATTTACTTAACCGTATGCATTTATGCCTTAGTTAACGTGTTATCTTCGGTTTCAATTGCTTAATTTCTTTCACCTAAACGTTTAACCTCAATCCTTACTCGAAATATAAACTTACGTTATTCCTAGAACTGTTTTTCGTCTATATCAACTACACAAAATTAAAACACCATTTTAGCGATTTCATAGCACATACACATGTAACTTTATTGGTCATCGTATATTCGTTGATAATATAATGTCGGTCCTTAATAGAAATAATAAGAAAAAGAGAAAAGATAGATAAAAGAAAAATACTCATATATATGAATAAATGTGCGCATCAAACGTCCAAGACATTCAGATTCTTACATTTTCTTTCTTTTTCCTTTTTTTTTTCCTCACCTACACTTCCTAATCATTTCCTTTCACCCTACACGTTTTTGCAAATACTATTTCCACTCACTCGATCACTTTTTCCCCTCCTTTAATCACCCTACATCCTTTTTTCCTTCATTTTGCCCCATCCTTCACCTTCCCCTTACTCCAACCCACTCCACATGCTCTTCTTACTCCAACCCACTCCACATGCTCTTCTTACTCCAACCCACTCCACACGCTCTCCTCCCTCACTTCCACATACTCTCCTCCCTCACTTCCACTCACCCTACACCCTCCAGACACGCCTCACCACCAACCACTAAGCATATATATCCATCTAACGGCCCCCCCGAGCATACCCTCACGGCGCCGTCCTTGTCTTCACGCACCCACCCGGAGTATATCAATAGACCCTCTTACTCTTCCTGTGTGTTTTCGACTCCGCCAGAACAAAAGAGGAAGCCGCTGGACCGAAGAGCTAATCGGCCGGTCTTTTAGCTCTAATAGAAGGTTCGGTCGTTTGTGGGGACAAGGGGGTTTGATTCCTCTATTTTGGGGGAATCGGAATGTCGAAAGGGTGAGGCAGATTGGGGGTTTCTTTCTCAGATTTCGGGGTTTTTGGGATTCGTTTTTGTGTGTGTGTGTGTGTGACTAACTGATGGTGAGTTTTATTTGGTATTTCTTTTATTTTGTTATAGGCCTATGTGTATGTCTATATACATATATACATGCATAGAGACAACCATATATATACATACATACATGAATATATACATACATACATACGCACATACATACACACATATATACATACATATATGCATACATACATGCATGCAAGCATACATACGTGCATACATACACATACAAACACGCATCTTTGCTTCGTTATTTAAAGGTTGACCCATTCAGAAAAATATTTTAAGACACTACATTTTTGATGGTCTTTGTTATTTAATGCGTTGGGAATTGAAGAAAAGTGACAAACAGACACATTAAAAAATATTAGGTTATTTTGCGTTAAAACAATAACGTAATTTTGCTTCTTTTGACGTTGGGAGAAAGAATAATTACGAGGAGAGTTTGTAAATAGGGTTAAAATACGTAAATCTTGGTTCAAGTTGTTTCTCTTTCCATTTTTCTTTCTGTTGTTTCTCTGGTCTCTCTCTCTCTCTCTCTCTCTCTCTCTCTCTCTCTCTCTCTCTCTCTCTCTCTCTCTCTCTCTCTCTCTCTCTCTCTCTCTCTCTCACCCAATTCAAACACTTCGAATACAAAAATAATAACAGTAATAATATTGATAATAATGGAACAACTAATCATTTTAACGAATATGACAGCAATAAAGACGATAAGGCTATTATGATGATAATGAACTTTGGTCATCGGTGACGTGACACAAGCACGTCAATTTATCAACAAAAATCACAGCGGTACATCGAACTCTGAAACAAAATGCAGGACTGTAAGAGCAATTTCCCTTCCAATTGTGTATGACAGAAAGACGTGAATAAATGGATGAAAGAAGGGAAATAGCCGATGTGACACGACAAGACACAGCGAAGGAAGAGGGAAAAAAATGAATCACAACAAACAACAATGGCGCGACCGAATTAACCTGTACAAAGTGATAAATAACTTTCGCTCTTTATGTGCAGTGTGTTAAGCCATTTTTTTTTACCGGAAGTGTATTCCGTTCATGCCTTAGGTAGAGTGCTGTATTTTTTTTCTTTTCTTTATTGAAACTGATTATTATTTTGATCCTTGCTTTGAAATCCGAGGTCGTAGCGTGACCCTCTACCGGCAGACGATGGAACTAAAATCATTTACTGGGAAATATCAATTACAGAATGGTGATGACACGATACAAAACATATATATAAATATACGACCGAATACCAACAAACAACCACAAAAATCATATCAATTATCTTGATAAAATCCAAAAGATGTAAAAGTGATAATAAAAAATCAAGAAAACATTGTTAGCCTCTTGAAACGATAAGTTTTTCTTGTATTTCGGAAAGACAGTTATTTTTCCCCTCGCTCTCTTTATAGAAAAAAAAAAAAAAAAACGCAACTGCAGCTTTCTTTGTGTTTTAAATGAATTCAGTGCTAATCTCTGTAGCAAATAAAGGGCAAGACGATAACGACCCCGACGTATACGAAGAAATTTGAAATGGGAGGGGGGAAATGTGACAAATATTCGTATTTAGCGTTACTATGAAAGCCCTAAACCATGTCTTTTGGGAAAGGAGGATCGTTTGCAGGTGAGAACCCGGGCAGTTGAGAGACCAAAGTAGTTTAGCATCATCAATGTTTACAGAATCTATTGACAGTAGGTACTTTCGCTTTTCTCATCACGGTACAACCTGGTAGATCTCCGTAGAATTTGTATATAAAATCTTACCTCGCACTCTCTCTCTCTCTCTCTCTCTCTCTCTCTCTCTCTCTCTCTCTCTCTCTCTCTCTCTCTCTCTCTCTCTCTCTCTCTCTCTCTCTCTCTCTCTCTCTCTCTCTCTCTCTCTTCTCTTATGAACCGCAAAACCACCGGTTCAGTACCTTCGTCAGCAGTACTCTATATTTCCGTAAGTACCTTAGCCTAGCTTCGTTACTTCAGTAGTATGTTCTGTATAACGTTAAAGTAGTCATCACACACACACAATACATACCATTAAAAAACTGATTTGATTTTCCGGCTCTATAGTGTCTATTGTGACGGGATGATTGCAGATCTAATTGGCTCTGTAGCACAATTATTGTCATGGGCTACGGTCGCGTGTTATTCTGTATCACCTTTTTGTGTTATCAGGAATGAATAGAGCGCTCCTTTCTATTCCAATTACATATAATATCTATAGCGTTCTTAGTATTACTAATTCGAAGGTTTGGTTAGTGTATAGTATACATATGCATATGATGTGTGTGTGTGTGTGTACATATATATGTATGTGTGCGTATGTGTGTATGTATGTGTGTATGTGTGCATATAATAACCTCATAAACTATTGCTTGCTCAAAACCCGCTCTGAACTGCCGTAAAAAAAAAAAAAAAAAAAAAAAAAAAAAAAAAAAAATTGACCGACCAAAGCAAAATTCAAATTCCCATGAAAATGTTTCTAAGAGTGTTATTTCATGAAGGATTCCGTCATTGTTCGCGAGTTTTGTTTCACAGTAAAGCCGGCCTGGGAAGAGGGAGAGGGAGACAGAGGGATTTTTCACCACCTTTTGTGTTGGCGGACAAAGGGAGGGAGAGAAAAGGATTCGCTACTCTCTCGCTCTCTTTTAGCTCTCTTTTATTCTTTGTAATTTTGGATTTTTCGTTGTTGGTGTTTATTTGGTTTTGTCTTGTTTTTATTGCATATTTTTCATTGGTAAAGAGGTAGTTCATTCGCTCTCTAATTTTATGTCGTTTATCTTTTTCTCTCTCTCTTTCTCTTTCTCTTTCTCTTTCTCTTTCTCTTTCTCTTTCTCTCTCTCTCTCTCTCTCTCTCTCTCTCTCTCTCTCTCTCTCTCTCTCTCTCTCTCTCACACACACACACACACTCACACACACACACAAATACACATTAATCTATTCACCCTCTCATTCCCTCTACTTATCATCTCATCCTCTCTCTCTCTCCTAGCTTCTCTCCCTCTCTCCCATGCTACCTCCCCCCCACCTGCCAATCTCACACGCCCCCCCCCCCCCTCTCCACCCTCTCCCCCTCCCCCCTCCCCCCCAACCTCAACCTCAAGGAAGTCCAAGACGATCGTGAGAGCAGAAGGAAGCTGCAAACCGTCTTCCACGAGCTGTACCGATACACTAACCGCTTGATGAGAAAAAAGAAAGAAAAAAATAAGAAAAAATAAGAAAAAATGAAAGAAAAAGTCAAAGAAAGAATGAGAGATTCGATTTAACACACTGTTTCCTCTTTTTCTTCTTCTTCTTCTTTATTTTCCTTCGTTTTCTTTTTTTCTGTAACAGGTCATGTGATTTGAAGAAAAGAGTCGGTCTTTGGAGGAAAACGTTTTAAAAAGACGGATTAGGTTCAT
>NC_091564.1:12052026-12057026 GCF_042767895.1 Penaeus vannamei | reverse complement strand
TATTGTTGGTGTTTAAGATGAATGAGAAATCTATCAGTGCAATTGTTACTTTTATTTTTGATAGAGCAATTTGACACAAGCTCTCCCTTTTTGCCAGTGTAGATTAGGGTTATTAAGGACCACCGGGCGGACATAATTGCTGCTATTTCCAAGGGTGTATCGTGACCAAGTGTCTTGTAATTATACTCCTTTTTATCTTTGTTAACGATGCCTTCCATAAAGTTTATTTTTTATGTACTCATCCGTAAAAAAAAAAAGATATCCGTTATTCTAATTGCACTTGGCGAAAAAATGGCAAATCTTTCTACTTGTAAGAATTCGGTTGATTCCTTATGTTAAGCAAGATCGCCTTCAACTCTTTTGCAAGATATTTAGCGGACATTAAGCTCGCAATGAGGAGAGAAAATGGGAATATGATCAGTCTAACAGTTAGAGTTAGCAACCGTTGGATGTTGATGACCGTAGCGAGTGCAGTCGTAAGAAAAGATGCTGGCTGCCTCAATTACTATCACTTACGTCTCTCAGATTTTTAATTAATTGATGCTAAATTGCCTGGCGTATGAGATGGATAATTCAAATGGATTGGTTTTATTTCTTTTTGACCTTCTAAGAAAGGCTGCACACACGCATGCGTACTGATATAGATGTGCGAGCGTGTGTGTGTGTGTGTGTGTGTGTGTGTGTGTGTGTGTGTGTGTGTGTGTGTGTGTGTGTGTGTGTGTGTGTGTGTGTGTGTGTGTGTGTGTGTGTGTGTGTGTGTGTGTGTGTGTGTGTGTGTGTGTGTGTGTGTGTGTATGTGCGTGTGTGTGTGTGTGTGTTTCTTCGGACGTATAACAAGGCCCTGAGTTGCATAGGGAAAATATTGAACGAGAAAGCACCTAACGTACAAGATGATAACAAAGAAAGAAACAAACAGACAAAGAAGAAGAAGAAAAAATCGAATGCCATAGATCAGCGAAGACGATAAGAAAGAAAGAAACAGACAGACAAAGAAGGAGAAGAAGAAGAAGAAGAAAAACCCGAATGCCATAAATCAGCAGAGAAGTTGCCATTAACCAGCAGGAAAACCGCGATCAGTTCGACGAAGGAGCAGACAGCAGAAGCCTTCCCCTCCCCCCACCCTCCCCTCCCCCTCTCTCCCCTTCCTCCTTCCCTCCACCTTACTCTTTCCCCTGCTCCCCTCCTTCTCTTTTTATCTTCTCCTCTCTATCTTCTCCCCAACGCCTCACTGTCCCCCTCCTCTCCCTCCTTCCTATTCCTTCCTTTCTCTATTTCCTCTCTCCCTCCGTGTTCCTGTCCCTCCTCTCTATCTCTTCCCTTCGCCTTTACCTTTTACTGTTTCCCTCTTCCTTGCTCCCTACTCCTACGCATCTACCCATCACCATATCCCTTTCCTTTCCATTCTCCCTTACTCTCTTCCCTTCTCTCTCTCCATCCCTCCCTTCCCCTCTCCCTCTCCCTTCCTCACTCCCTCTCCCTTCCTCATATCAACTCTTCCTTCCTCCATTCCCACCCTCCATATCGTCTCCCCCTCTCCCTTCCTCCCTCACCCACTCCCCTATCCCCACCCCTCTCCCAACCCCCCTTACCGTCTCTCCCTCTCCCTCTCCCCTAGCTCCCACCCTTCTCCCTTCCTCCCTGTCCCTCTCCCTATCCCCACCCCTCTCCCTACCCCCTTACCGCCTCCCCCCCCTCTCCCTCACCCACCCCCCACCCCCCTCTCCCCCCTCCATCCCCCTCTCCCCCCTCCACCCCCTTCTCCCCCCTTCCACCCCACCTCTCCCCCCTCCACCCCCACGCCTTATTCTCAAGCAACAGCACATTTTCCTTCTTGCTTGTGTTGGTCGGTGTGACTTGCAGCTCCTCCTCAAGCACAAGCGGGAGTGCAAATGAGGCATCTGGGTAATTAGGGCTGGCTCTGTTTGTAAGGAAACTGTTGGTTGAATCGAAAAAGAGAAAAAAGAAGAAGAGGAAGGAGAAGAAGAAGAAGAAGAAAGGAGAAAGAAGAGGAAGAAGAAGAAGAAGAAGAAGGAAGAAGAAGAAGAAGAAGAAGAAGAAAAGAGAGGAAGATGAAGAAGAAAGGAGAAGAAGAAGAAGGAAGGAGAAAGGAGAAGAAGAAGAAGAAAGGAGAAGAAGAAGAATAAGAAGAATGGAGAAGAAGAGGAAGAAGAAGAAGAAGAAGACCTGTTTGTAAGGAAATTGTTGGTTGAATCGAAAAAAAATGAAAAAGAAGAAGAAGAAGAAGATCTGTTTGTTCTATTTTTTCCGTCGTTTGATTCATGAAATTCACCATTCGCATTATATAAACCTTAGGCGCTTAAACTTTATTCTAATTTTAGCGTCTTATCTACTATCTTCTCAATTCCTTTAGAAAATCCACTTAATATCCGCGGAAATCTGACCGATAAAAAGTTTTTCAATAATCGTTTTATTTTATTTTTTTATCCGCCTTTTCTGTTCATCATCGCCGATCTCAAAAGCCTTTTATTCTTTGCCAAAAACGTTAAAAAAAGGTCCTGCTCTTTGTTCCGTAAATGTGCACTCACAAGAGGAACCCTTCCGCCCCCTCCCCTCCCCTCCTCCCCCTCCCCTTCCCTTCCTTCCCTTCTCCTGCCCTCCGTTCTTGCCGATGACGCCTTCCTATCATCTCTTTCCCTCCTTGTTCCCTCCCTCACTCTCTCCTACCCTCCTATCCTCCCTCCCTCCCTCCTTCCCTCTTGCCTTCCTATCCTCCCTCATCCCTCCTACCCTACCTCCTTCCCTCTTTCTTGCCCTCCTGCCCCCCTACCGCACCTCCTACTCCTCACTCCCTCTCCCTTCCCACCCACCCCCCATCCTCTCTCGCTCCCTCCTTCCCTCTCCCCACCCACCCGAACCCCATCCCCCCCACCCCCATCCTATTCCCCTTCCCCCATCCCCCCTCCCCCATCCCTCCCCCCCTACCAATTACCGTTTATCCCCCCGTCACGTCCATCTAATTGCGAGATAACAGCCCCCTGGTCACAACAGTATAGTTCCAGGTCTTCCCGTTAACTAGTGGCGGGGGATAGGTTTTCCTGGTCACGGGTTTCTGGTCACGTGAGTCTCTCCCTAGTCACAAGGGGTCCCTGGTCATGGCCTCACGTCGCTCCTGCTCGCTCCGTTCGTCACCTCCTTGGCTAATGAGCTGGGAAGCCGGGTTTTATTGGCTGCCAGGGGGGGGGGGGAGGTGAGAAGGGTCGCGGAATGCACGTCGTTCTGTTTTTATTTCCCTGTCTTGATCTTTCTGTATCTGTCTATTTGTCTTCTATCTCCCCGTCTTGAATTTTTCTGTATTTGTCTATTTGTCTATCTGTCTCCCCGTCTTGATCTTCTGTATCTGTCTATTTGTCTTCTATCTCCCCGTCCTGATTTTTTCTGTATTTGTCTGTCTGTCTTCCGTCTCCCCGTCTTGATCTTTCTGTATCTGTCTATTTGTCTATCTCCCCGTCTTGACCTTTCTGTATCTGTCTGTCTGTCTTCAGTCTCCCCGTCTCAATCTTTCTATATCTATCTGTCTTTTATTCTCCCGTCTCAGTCTTTCTGTATCTATCTTCTATCTCCCCGTCTCACTCTTTCTATATTCATCTATCTCTGTATCTATCTATCTATCTCCTTGTCTCCCTCTTTCTATATCTGTCTATCTCCCTGGCTCACTCTTTCTATATTTGTCTATCTCTCTCCTCGTGCCACTCTCTCTGTATCTACCTATCTATATTGGTATACCTATCTATCTATCTATGCACTTGCGTATATCTGTAGTCTGTCTGTCTCTATGTCGCATGCATGCATACGCGCAATACATTACATATATACTGAAAGAGAGAATGAGCCAGAAAAGGATGATAGGGAAATAATTTTTTAAAGATCCAAGAGAGAGGGTGTATATTAAAAATAATAATAATAAATTGCTTCTGTATGTTTAGCGTACGACCCAGTGCCTTTTAAGTAAAATGAAAATAAAAAAACTCCATTTAAACATATAAAAAAAAACACCAGATCAATTTTAGCTCAACTTTCTATGAATGTCTCTGCAGCATCTATTCCCACGATGAGTTATTCACGATAAAACATTCCCCTTACAGTGAATTCACATCTTATCCTCATTTTCCTCATTCCGAAAACATCTATCGATCAAACTCGACTGTGAAAAAGGGGGCCCATTAAAACGCTCTAATTCCCCTAATTAATGTCTTAAGATTATGGCCGCGTCAACACCTAATTAGGCGATGATGAGGCTGCGAAATCTGCTCTTTGTGTCTTGTGTGAGAGGAAGATGCTCTACATAAGACGGAGAGGGAGAGCTGTGGAGGCCCTGGAGTTGTGTGTCAAGTCGCCGTGGCAATCCATTTCTTTGTATCTGAATAGGGTTTGTTAGAAGAAAAAAATGAGTTCAGGATGATTTTTTTTGATTGCGAATGGTGATGAATCATTTCGCATAGGAAGGTCGATTGATTCGATGGATGTCTTTCTCTCACGCTCTGTCTATCTATCTATTCATCTAGTCATTTATCTGTAAATCTGTCTTGATATCTGTCTATCTCCCTGTCTGTCTGCCAATCTTCATTGCCCCCCCTCTCTCTTTCTCTCTTTCTCTTTCTCTCTCTCTCTCTCTCTCTCTCTCTCTCTCTCTCTCTCTCTCTCTCTCTCTCTCTCTCTCTCTCTCATTCATAAAGTCAAAAACTGTACAGACTAAATAGCGGACTGGCGGTTTCCTCTCGTGTGTTCTCAATGAGCTTTTATGGTCTTTGAATGCCTTTGAGTGGGTTAAGGAAAAATGGTGGGGGTGGGCTGACCATTGTCATTTCTAGCCTTGAAGGAATAGATGAAGAAATGAAATAAATAAAAGAAAAAACGAAAAGGAAGAGTGATTATTCGAAAGAAAGAAAAGGAATAGAAGACAGAGGAAGAAACTGATTTCCTCGTGTCAAACGGGGGGGGGGGGTTAACCATTGTTACTTCTAGCCTTGAAGGAGTAGATG
>NC_091564.1:12014526-12019526 GCF_042767895.1 Penaeus vannamei | reverse complement strand
ACTATTATTACCATTAGCATCACTCTAACCATAACCATTAAAAAGGAAAATTTGTCATTATGTTTAAAAAGGAGCCGAAAATGCCCGCTAATAAGCCACAGCAGTAATGGGGCGTGTTTAATGCTGTGCTGAGGGGTTTAAGCAGGTGATAGACCATGAAGGAAGGGCTCTACGGAGTGACGGTACGCGTGTGTGAGTGAATGTGTGTGTATGCGTGTGTTTGTGTGTGTGTCGAGGGGGAGGGGTGTTTGTGTGTGTCGGGGGGTGGAGGGGGGTGTTTGTGTATGTGCGTTGGGGAGAGGGGGTGCATGTGTGTGTTTGTGTGAGTGGAGGTGTGTGTGTATGTGTTTATATCAATTTACTGCGTGTCTCTGTGTGTGCGTTAGAGAGAGAGAGAGAGAGAGACTTTTTTTCCTTTTTTTTATAGCATGTTTCCTATATACGTATGTAAGTGTATAGCGCCAACCCTCTCGAATCCGTCAACAGGAGAATGATGCTCTTGTGGCCAACCAAATCAAGGGCGACCATACATACTTGTGACATCTGTGGCCAGCGCTCGGAACAGCTGATCGGTTAATCTACTTTGTTTGACGAATTGTGACCTAAATGCGGCTGTTGAAGTGAGCTCACCGAGAACGACATGTATGGGGAGGAATGTGTGAGGTTTTTGGGGTGAAATTGTTGAGGTGTGCGTCTTTTTACGGTGAGATTTTGTTGTTTTAATCCGGTGGTATATAGTTTAAAATGGCGCGTTTTTTATACATAGATGTGTGCTTGTATATAGATAGATCGTGAAAAACAAATAAAAACAAATATATAAGACCTCTTCAGAAACATTGTTTGTGCATTTTGCTTTTGGATAAACAAAATTATCATTATCATTATTATCATTATCATTATCATTATCATTATCATTATCATTATCATTATCATTATTATTATTATTATTATTATTATTATCATTATTAATATTATTATTATTATAACAATAACAATAATAATTATTATTATAATTATTATTATTTTTCATACCATTATTATTATAATCATTACTATTATCATAATTATTGGTAACATTATATAGAATTGCTCCAGAGCAGCCAATCTACACTTTCTTACGCTGAAATATCAACTTACTGCACTCTCCCGTCCTCCGCCGAGCCACGGTAGCAACACGACGTACCTAACCACATCGTGAGCGAGCCATCCATACGGTTTCCATCAGTGAGAAAATTCATTATTGATTTCCTGTCTCCAAGGCCATAAACCACGGATTCGGACAAGGTATGCCATCTTGTACTGTGAGATCAGGAGCCATCACGTCTCACGCTCGCGGCCGTTATATACAGTAAAAGACCTGTTATGTTTCTGCCATAATGTGACGGTGCGGTGTTGGGATCTGCCGCGTGCTGGCGCCTCCAGGTGTTGCTCTCGGATGTACTCTGTGTACGCGTGTGTTTGCGGGTGTGTTTTTATGTATGTATGTGCATATATATATATATATATATATATATATATATATATATATATATATATATATATATATATATATATATATATATATATATATATATATATATATATATATACGTGTGTGTGTGTGTGTGTGTGTGTGTGTGTGTGTGTGTGTGTATGTTCATATATACATATACATGTATATGTATATATGTATGTGAATAAGTAATATATATATATATATATATATATATATATATATATATATATATATATATATGTGTGTGTGTGTGTGTGTGTGTGTGTGTGTGTGTGTGTGTGTGTATATACATATATATATATATATATATATATATATATATATATATATATATATGTATATATATAGAGAGAGAGAGAGAGAGAACAAGGAAGTAAATCTGACAGAATTACATACAAACCTGGCAGAGAGAGAGAGAGAGAGAGAGAGAGAGAGAGAGAGAGAGAGAGAGAGAGAGAGAGAGAGAGAGAGAGAGAGAGAGAGAGAGAGAGAGAGAGACAGAGACAGAGACAGAGAGAGAGAGAGGGGGGGGAGAGAAAAAGAGAGAGAGAAAGAGACAGAGACAGAGAAATCTCTGCCTGCCATTATGCACTGAAATTACCATTATTACCTATAGTTTGGAAGCGAATTCCTAATAGATACCTTCCCTTTTTAGGTGACGCATCTCCGTCAGTGTTCAAGCATCGCGACCAATAACTCATTTCTCCGGTTCTCATTGCCCGGCTTAACCATACCACAAATTGCCTTGGCGTGTAGAGATACTTGTAAGTGGAAGAGTACTAAAATAATGACGGTCTTGTGTTATGTAATAAACTTGATTAATCATTCTTTGTCTGTCTGTCTCTCTTTCTATCTCTCTTTCTATCTCTTTCTTTCTCTCTCTCTCTCTCTCTTACTCTCTCTCTTACTCTCTCTTTCTTACTCTCTCTCTCTTACTCTCTCTCACTCTCTCTCTTACTCTCTCTCTCTTTCTCTCTCTCTTACTCTCTATCTTACTCTTACTCTTACTCTCTCTCTCTTATTCTCTCTCTCTTACTCTCTCTCTTACTCTCTCTCTCTTACTCTCTCTCTCTTACTCTCTCTCTCTTACTCTCTCTCTCTTACTCTCTCTCTCTTACTCTCTCTCTCTTACTCTCTCTCTCTTACTCTCTCTCTCTTACTCTCTCTCTTTCTCTCTTTCTCTCTCGGTCTTTCACTTTCGCTCTCTCTCTCTCTCTCTCTCTCTCTCTCTCTCTCTCTCTCTCTCTCTCTCTCTCTCTCTCTCTCTCTCTCTCTCTCTCTCTCATTCTCTCTCTCTCTCTCATTCTCTCTCTCTCTCTCTCTCTCTCTCTCTCTCTCTCTCTCTCTCTCTCTCACTGTAGTGGTAGTAGTGCTATTGGTAATAGTAATAGTAGTAACAATAATCATAGTTTTAAAAGCAGCAGCAATAGTTATAGTAGTAGATAGTAGTAGATGTAGCAGTAATAGTAGTAGTAGTAGTAATAGAAGAAGGAGGCGCAGTAGTCATATTGATTAATAGCAATAGATAATGATGATAATGACAATAATGATTATAGAAATGATAGTAATGATAACAATGATATTGAGGATGTTGATGATGATGATGCTGATAACAATAATGATAATGGTAATAATAACAATATGAATCATAATGATTATAATATTGATAATGATAACAATAACAATAATAATAATGATGATTATGATAGTAATGATAATGATAGTAATGATAATGATAGTAATGATAATGGTAACAATGATAATGATATTAATGATAATAACAATGATAATGATATTAATAATGAGGATGAAAATAATGATGATAGTAAAAGTGAAAATCGAAATGATAATAATACTTATGATATTAATAACAATAGAAATAATAATAATAACAACAAAAATAATTGTAATAACAATAGTAAGAATAATAACAATGGTAATGATAATAATGATAAAGATGATGATGATGATAATAATAATAATAATAATGATAATAATAATGATAATAATGATAATAATAATGATAATAATGATAATAATAATGATAATAATAATAGTAATAATAATTTCCCCTAAAACAGTGACATGACAACCACAGCAACAGCAACAGGAACATAGAGGCTTGAAGGGGACTGTATGGAGTTCACATTAAAAAAAAAAAACCTTCCCCACACACCGTTCATACGGCCCCTTGAGATTACTTTAAAAAAAAAGAGATAGAAAATAGAGACCTTATCACCTTCCTAATGACCTTTTCATGACCCTCTCATTATTCCAGAAACGACAGCGACACCCGTTATTTGCGAACTCGTTAAATACCTGTTTGACGGTCGTGTGGAAGGGCAGGTGTTAAAAGGTGAGGCTAATTATAAGGTCTTTGGTACTTCGATAGTTTGGGGAAATGCGTCTGGTGAGCGAAGTCGTTCTGGAGAATGGCCTTGGTTCTCGCGGCCCTGGCTGTTGTTGGTGTTGTTGTTGTTGTTGTTGTTGTTGTTGTTGTTGTTGGTGGTGGTGGTGGTGGTGGTGTTGGTGTTGTTGTTGTTGTTGTTGATGATGTTGTTGTTGTTGATGATGTTGTTGTTGATGAATTTGTTTGGTTGGTTGGTTTATTTCATTGACTTTTTTTTTTTTTTTTTTTTTAGCTTTTCTTTTTGAAAGGAAGATTGAAAGAAAACGGGAGTGAGGATAAATTGCGACTGAAATATAGGTATCATCCCAAAAGAAAAACTATAATCCACACGTATCAAACCTATTTTTCATTATATTTTGTTTTGTTTTTTGAAGAATCAGATATGAAGAATAAAACAATCTCCCTTTCAGACACTCCACGAGGCCCTCAAACGTAAACGCAATCAGCATAGTCTTGGCTTCATATCCTCCATCAAACAACAGACTCCAGAAACAGTTAGAAAGGCCCACAAATTTCAACAGACTCTCCCAAGCATGCAAACAATCAAGCAAATGTTCCTTTCCTAAAGCCGTGGACAAGTCATGCGAACTAACGAGCCAGCGAACCGTGACGTCACCACAATGTCAACATAACAAGCCCCATACTCTGACGTCAGTGCGTATGCGGATTATTTATCAGAGCATCTGCGAACGACAATAATGGGGGAAAGAGAAAGACAAAAGAAGAGAGAGAAAGAGAGGGAAGGAGAGAGAGAGAAAGAGAGGGAAAGAGAGAGAGGGAGGGAGGGAGGGAGAGAAGGAAGGAGGGAGGGAGAGAGAGAGAGAGAGAGAGAGAGAGGGAGGGAGGGAGAGAAGGAGGGAGGGAGAGAGAGAGAGAGAGAGAGAGAAAGGGATGGAGAGAGAGAGAAACAGGGAGAGAGATAGAGAGAGAGAGAGAAAGAAAAAGATTCGAATGTGAATGAATGAAAGACAAGTATGCAACCGATTTATAGGCGCGTCGGCGAACGAATTGCCTACAGATATGTATGTGAACGACTTGCAGCTGTTTTGAACGACCTACAAGTGTTATAAAGCAAACGACGACCATATATGTATG
>NC_091564.1:11979223-11986723 GCF_042767895.1 Penaeus vannamei | reverse complement strand
TGACAAAGGAATAGTTACGAAGAAAAACAAAATCTATAAGAAAAGAAAGTGATACAAGCCAAAAGAAATAATCATGAAGAAAAAAAAAATTAAAAAAAAATTAAAAAATTATACACAAGCCACAGGAAATTAGTTTTTTTTAAACTGGAGATAAAACAAATGAAATGATATTTTGAAAATGAAAAATAAAAACGGGAAACGAAAAATGAGGCAGTCGAAATGAAGAATAAAAGAGAGAATGGGAAGGGAGATGATAATAAAGCGAGAGGAGGAATGTTGAATTTCATGTCATACGTTTGTGAAAATAATTACAGGGTATTTTTGCTAATATTGTAATCATTTCCCAAATTATGACTACACGATCATTGGCACTTTATTGATAATCATTATTTTCATATTTTCTATTGTCATAATGATAATTGTAATAGTAATGATAATTAGTGTTATTGTCATTATCATTATTATTATCCTCGTTATTGTGATCTTTATCATTATTGTTATCATTATCATCATTATCATCCGTATTACTAGCACTATCGTAATCCTTAATATCATTATTGTTGTTATTATTATCATTACCATTATTATCATTGTTGCTATTGATATCACTATTATTGTTACCATTATCTTTATCATTATCATTATCATTATCATCATTATTATAATCATCATTATTATCATCATTATTATCACCATTACTATCATCATTACCATTATCATTATTAATATCATTGTTATTTATGTTGTTGCTGTCATTATCATTAAGATAATTATTACTGCTACTACTACTATCATTATCATTATCATCATTATCGGTATTATCATAATTATCATTGTTATTCTTATCATTACTATTATTACCATTATTATGATCCTTATTATTTCTATAATCAGTATTGCCATTATCTTTATTGTCATTATTATCATCATCATTACCATTGCCATTATTATCATTATCATTGTCATGATTATTGCTATTATTATCGATATTATCATAATCATCATCATAGTTATCATTATTGCTATTATCAATGTTATTACTATTGATTTTTTTTCATTATTACTGTTATTGTCGTTATTGTTATTATCATTATCATCACCGTCATTACCGATATTATTATCATAGTCAATATCTTGATTACTATTACTAACATTATTATCATCTTCATCATCATTGTAATCATAATCATTAGTATAATCATCATTATGATTCCTATCATTGTTATCACTAAATTATTACAATAAGGATAATGATAATGATAATAATGATAATAGCAATGATGATAATCATAATGAGGATGAGGATAATGATGATAATAATGGTAGTCATAATAACCATTATAATAATAATGACAACAATAGTAAATATTGATTATAATAAGAATGATAATGTTGATAGTAATAATAATAATGATAATAATGAAAATGATAGAAATAATAGTAATGATAATAATCATAGTAATAATGATAATACTAACAATAATGATTGTTAGGATAATAATAATAATTATAGTAATAATGATAATACTAACAATAATTATTGTGATAATAATAATAATGATAGTAATGAATATAATAATAACAGTAACAACAATGATGATAATAAGGATGATGATGATGATAATAATAATAATGATAATAATAATGATAATAATAATTATAATGAAGTTTTTTGAAGTGAACAAAAAAATACGCTAATAATATCGCTAAATAATCAAAATCATCAAAAATGGCAAAACAGTAATAATCATCTTTTGTTCATCTTTTCTTCTTCTTCTTCTTCTTCTTCTTCTTCTTTATGAAATCCCATTAAATTGAGAAATAATGAAATTGAAAAGGAATCCCGTTTTCTTTGAGACCGTGACGTGACCCCTCGCTCGAAAGGTCATCTCCTGGCTCGGATAAGGTCAGCAAAGGTCACCACCGACGGGTATGAAAGAGAGTAGACTGACAAGGTTTTAAAGGGAAGTCGAGTATTATTGCATAAAGAACATGGGAAATGATCGAAAATATGTGGGAAGTTGATTTTTTTTTCGTTTTTTTTTTCTTTGTTGAATTTTTCGGACTTTTTTTGAATGTGGTATAGCGAAAAGGGGGGAAATTAGTATAGAGATTGCCCATTGTATTATTAATGGTTTGGGAAATCAGTGATTGTTATTTTTTTAAGCAATCAAAATGAAAATTGGATTATTAGATCGGTTTTCGGTGCTGTTATATTATTTATGATTTTTTGTAAGCCGTACCCAAGGTATGATAAAGATAATAATAATGATAATAATGATAATAATATTAATAATGATCACAATAACAATAAGAAATTTACATGAAAATCTTGTTGCTCACCTTTTCTCTCTCTCTTTTTCTCTTTAATTACCTAATCACTACATGGAATGACCGTGAAGGTAAATATTAGTTGAGTATTAATCTGTAATCACACCACTATTTACAATGAGCACAAAAAGTGACCAGCATAACTACACACAAAATCTCAGTCACAAGAATGAATGAATGAATATAATGTACCATATGAAAAACAGTATACATTACGCTGCCAAATCGTGCTGCTTTAAAATGGTAGACTCTAATCAAAGACGAGTAAGACAACCAGATAATTTCTCCCGACAGAACAAAATATTAATATTCTACGTGAGATATTAGAGGTGTCGACGTGCAAAGTTATCATTGGTGTTCAAATATATATTCTTTTTTTTCTTTCTTTCTTTTTTTTTTTTTTTTGAGCGCTAAATTGCTGTCTTGTTCACTTTCTCGTATAAAAGTTTTGACACGAAATGCAATTGTATATAAACGGAATAAAACTGTTCAGTAAACTTGGTATGTATAATGTTGCTTGTGTTATTTGATTTACAACGGTTAAGTCAATGTTAAGTAAATATATCCAGTATAATCTCCCAGTAAAGATATACTTGGGTCGCAACATGAACACAAACCCACGATGAGCACATGTATTAACTTTTCACTTTTTTTCTCCATCTCTGAACAAAGCAAACATTTTGCCAACGGATGACTCGCTGGTTTGCGCAGTGCGTGAGCTTTTTTACTTTTTTCTATCCTTTTTTCTCCGCAAAATAAACTGTATCAAATAAACACTGCAAAACTCTGCCACGGAGCCACCATCAGCCGCCGGTCGTGTCGGTGCGAGTGTGTATTCAGGTTAAAGAAATATCGGCGTTGAATGCCGTGGACGCAGGGCGGGTAATGGGCCTGTAAGCGATCGCGTCGTCGTGTGGATGTTGATGTCGATCGCAGTTGCATCTGTTGCTACGGCCTGTGACTTGGTGACTTCTAAGGGCGTGATTTGATTTCCGTATGTATGATGTTTTGTCCCCATTACTCTTCGTGATTTATGGTGCCGTGAGTAGTCAAATTGAACCAGTAATCAAATGAGAATGGAGATCGAGTGCGTGATACCGCTTTTTATTTTCAAACTGACCTCTAGGGTTAAGCCTTATATGTGGGTCAGATAACAGGAATGCAAGAAAATAAACGCATTCTACCCTCATTAATTTACATCAAGTCAAACGCGCACTTGAGCATACATGATATTCCTTTTTGCACAACACGAATATTTGCGCAGACTGGTTTCCGTGGCTCGGTTCCGCATCCCTTGCATTCTGGCATCGGCTCGTGAATGAGCGTGGGTAAATACCTACATGCGCATGCGTATATGGGCGCCGTTTAACCGTAGGGACTATGGTTGTTCCAGAGGCTTAGGTGTTTGAGCTGGTGTTGCCTGTGCATATGTCTGGGCGCCGTTTAACCGTAGGGACTATGGTTGTTCCAGAGGCTTAGGTGTTTGAGCTGGTGTTGCCTGTGCATATGTATGGGCGCCTGGGATTGTTTGCGAGGGCCTGGGGCCGGAGAGGGGGCGCTGCGAGGCACGTAGTCGTACTTGGCTACTGTGAAATGCAAGGGTCAGTAAAAGGTCGATAAACAGTAGCTACGTGTAGTGGCGTGTAAATAACTGTGTGAGTGTACAGTACTAACCCGAGAGGATACACGTACTTTAAATACCCGAGGTGAGAAGAACAGGCCATTGTGAGTAGGCTCTATAGGATGAGCAGCGAAGTGAAGGCGTATGGGCGGAAGTCGGACAAAAGTTACGCGTGGGCGTGAGACGCACGGGCGGGGGTGCAGAGGTTGCCTCCGGGAGTCACTTGCAAAAACATAAACAGGAAGAAACATAACGGTTCGTCCGCCCTTGTGGTAGGTCCGCCGGGTACAGGAGGAGGGAGGGAGGGGAGAGGGAGCAGGAGGGGGATGGAGGGAGAAAAGGAGTTGGAGAGGTATAGAGGGAGAAAGGGAGTTGGAGAGGGAGGGAGGGGAGAGGGAGCAGGAGGGGGATGGAGGGAGAAAGGGAGTTGGAAGGGGATGGAGTGAGAAAGGGAGTTGGAGAGGGATGGAGGAAGAAAGGGAGTTGGAGAGGTATGGAGGGAGAAAGGGAGTTGGAGAGGTATGGAGGGAGAAAGGGAGTTGGAGAGGGAGGGAGGGAGAAAAGGAGATGGAGAGGGATGGAGGGAGAAAGGGAGGGAGAGGGGTGGAGGGATAAAGGGAGTTGGAGGAGGGATGGAGGGAGAAAGGGAGTTGGAGAGGTATGGAGAGAGAAAGGGAGTTGGAGAGGTATGGAGGGAGAAAGGGAGTTGGAGAGGGAGGGAGGGAGAAAAGGAGATGGAGAGCGATGGAGGGAGAAAGGGAGTTGGAGAGGGATGGAGGGAGAAAGGGAGTTGGAGAGGAATGGAGGGAGGGAGGGAGTAGGAGACGGATAGAGGGAGAGAGAAAAGGAAGGAGGGAGGGAATGAAAGAGAAGGAGTAATAGATGAGAGAGAAGGAAGGGAGGAACGGGAACTCAAATCAAGGGAAGGAGGGAGAGAGGAGAGGCAGGAGAGAGGGAATGGAAGGGAAATAGATAAGGAAGAGGGGCGGGAAGGAAAGGAAGGAAAGGGAGAGAACGGAAACAAAACCATCGAATAACTCAAAAGAGAAGACGAGAGAGAAAAAAAAAGAAACGAAATGAAGAGAAAAGGAAGAACCCCGACAGTAAGAAAGAAAAAAAAACAAGACCTCAACACGAGGAAGGGATGCAACGGATGAGAGAGAGAGACACACAGATTAGAGACAATCGAGAAAAAACAGCTGGACGAGGTCGGATTGTCAGTAGGTCAGCTGGGTCTTATCATCTCACCCATTTCTCGGATGCTGTGCACTCTCGGCTCCTTCACGTACCGTTAGCGTCTGTTTCGCGAAGTCTCTCTCTCTCTCTCTCTCTCTCTCTCTCTCTCTCTCTCTCTCTCTCTCTCTCTCTCTCTCTCTCTCTCTCTCTCTCTCTCTCTCTCTCTCTTTCTCTCTCTCTCTCGCTCTTTCTCTGTCTTTGTTTCGTCTTCGTCATCGCGCTTGGGAACCTTAGTGAATGGGCGGTGTTCCTGTTTGGATGTGTCGTAGAATAAACATGTGGGTTTATCTTGATACCATCTATCTGTTTGTCGTTATACATATCTATCCAGTTATACGTATCTATCCATTTGTCTGTCTATACAAGTCTGTTGATTTAACTAGCTGTCTATCTATCTATCTATCTATCTATCTATCTATCTATCTATCTATCTATCTATCTATATATATATATATATATATATATATATATATATATATATATATATATATATATATATTTGCCTATCTATTTACTTATATTTATTTACCTATCTATTTACTTATATCTATCTATCTATCTATTATCTATCTATTTACCTATATCTATCTATCTACTATTTATCTATCTATTACCTATATCTATCTATCTATCTCTGTGTTCATATGCTTATTCATTTACTTATCTATCAACCCAACTTTCCGTCTGTCTGTCCGTCCATCCCTCAATTTGCTCACACGCACACACGCAAATAATCAAATGCCTTTTACTGCAACACTTCTCTCCTTCGATCTCTCTCTCCTCCTTTCCTCCTTTCCTTTCCCATGTTTACCTTGCCCTCATTACCCGGAGAATGATGTAGCATAACGAACGGAATTCCCCCCGCCTAATGTACCCCTCGGACGCGCATCATTACAGTACATTCGAGCGTACATCCTCAGGTGCGGCGCTGCTCTGGTGAGTACACGGCCGCACTGACCCAGGTGTCGAAGTCCGCTAAGTGGTTATGTCAGTGTGTCGTTCAACATGGGGAGAGGGGAGGGAGGGAGAAGGGGGGTGGGAGGAGGGGGATGGGGGAGGGGAGGGTTGGGGAGAGGGAATGGGGGGAGGAGGGAGTGGAGAAGGGGGATGGGAGGGATGGGAGGAGAGGGGATGGTGGGAGGAGAGGGAAGGGAGGGAGAGGGGAGATGGGAAGGAGAGGGAATGGGGGGGAGGGGAGGGTTGGGGAGAGGGAATGGGAAGGAGAGGGGAGGGAGGGAGAAGGGGAGGTGTGAGGAGGACGAGGAGGAGGGGATGGCTGGGGAGAGGGAATGGGGGAGGAGAGGGGAGATGGGAGGAGGACGAGGGGGAGGGGAGGGTTGGGAGAGGGAATGGGAGGGGAGGGAGGGAGAGGGGAGGTGGGAGGAGGACGAGGAGGAGGGATGGCTGGGGAGAGGGAATGGGGGAGGAGAGGGGAGGAGAGGGGAGATGGGAGGTGGACGAGGAGGAGGGGATGGCTGGGGAGAGGAAATGGGGGGGGGGGATGGGGATGGAGGTTGGGGGAAGGAGGTATGGTGGGAGGGTGAGGGGAGGACGGAAAGGAGGAAGGGGATGGGGGGGAAATGAGGAAGGGAATGAGATGTAGGAGAGAGAAAATTAAGGGGAATAAGGAAGACGTAAGGTGGAATAGGGAAGGGATGGATGCAAGAGGGAGAGAGGATAGAGACGAGTGAGGGAGAGGGAAGATGGAGAGAAGGAAAGAAAGCAGGAGAATGGAGCAAGTGAGGAAGATCTGCAGGAAAAAGAGGCAAGACGAGTTAGTGAAGGTCGAAAGGGTGGGGGAGAAGGTGAAGGGGGGGAGGGAGGGGGATGAAAAGAGAGAAGGAGAATGAGATAGAAAGGGAGGAAGAGAAGGAAGAGGGAGAGAAGGGGGATGAAAGGTTTAGGTTTAGTTTAATTCCATTTGTTACAATGGAGTCTCTTTGATATGGCAAACTGTCTATTTATTCGCTTCTAAATCTCTCCCTGTGCTCAAGGAATAGCCAGGGTGACCATCCACTGGCAGCGCGCAGGATCGAGGAGAAAGAGAGAAAGAGAAAGAGAGAAAGAAAGATGTATAGAGAGAGAAAGAGAGAGAGAGAGAGAAGGAAAGAGAAAGAGAGAAAGAGAGAGAAAGAAAGAGAGAGAGAGAGAGAGAGAGAGAGAGAGAGAGAGAGAGAGAGAGAGAAGGAGAGAAGAGAAGAGAGAGAGAATAGAATAGAAGAGAGAGAAGAGTGAAGAGAAGAGAGAGAAATGTTAGCAAGATTACTAGAAAGGGGAGGTGGAATGGAGGAGGAAAGGGAGAGGGAGAAGGG
>NC_091564.1:11949223-11951723 GCF_042767895.1 Penaeus vannamei | reverse complement strand
ATGTTTTTTGTCCCATTCATAGTAGTAGTCTGTGCTCGGGGCGCCTTACGCAAATGAGGTAAATTGTTCACCCCCTGGTATAAGCCCCATAAAGTGGTAGCGTGGCTGAAGGAGCTTTGGTAGCGTGGCTGGAAGTACTTACTGCAACTCAAATAGGTAATAAGAACGAAAGTAAAAAGCATCTTCATGAATTGCCTTAAAATGAAAAAAAAATGTGAGGAAAAAAAACTTTCAAAACATCATCTATATGAAATTCAAGAAAACTATTGACTTTAAAATCAAACCAAAGCAAAAGCATAAAACGTAAACTAAAATGATAATCGTCACATAAAATTGTTATCACATCTAGCTCCTATATGTAAGACAAAGCAACCTCAAGACTTTATCTTCTGTAGTTTCCAAAACGTAGAGGCGGTTGCACTCAAAAAACAAAAAAAAACAAAAAACTTTGGCTCTCGCTGTGGTCTCTACTCAGCTCTTATTTTTCGTGGCCAATTATTCACAAAATAAATAAATATAAACTGCTCAGAGTAATAGAAATTGGATAATTTAGATAAAACAAGAAAAAAAATATAATACAATACAAAAATAGGGATGAGTAGCATTGGACATAAAATAATGTTTATAGTGTTCATCCTTTTCATCAAAATATCTATGAGATCTATCTAGAATTTTATCAAACAAGAAAACTGAGAGATAATTATCAGCATAATAATAATTATTATAGTCATTTTTATTAGTATCATTATCATTATTGCTACTATCATAATTATTATTATTACTGTCATCCTCACCATCATCATTCTTATTATTCTTATAATTTTTATTTTTAAAATCATTATCATTATTGTCACTATTATTTTTATTCTTTTATAATCATTATTATTGTTACTATTATATTAATGTTATTAATATTACTATTATCATCACTATCATTATTATTGCTACTACTACTATTACTATGATTACGAAAATTATTATTATTGTTATTATTGTCAATTTTGCTATTAGTACTAGTTCTTGTTGCAGCACCACTATTATTATTATATATTTTCATTGCGGTTTTTATTACCATTTGATGTTGTAATATTATCTATTTATTTGTTATCATTATTATTATCATTATTATTGTTGTTGTTGTTGTTGTTGTTATTAATTATTTATTATTAATTATTATTATTATTATTATTATTATTATTATTATTATTATTATTATTATTATTATTATTATTATTATTATTATTATTATTATTATTATTATCATTATCATTATTATCATCATTATTATTATCATTATTATTATTGATATTATTATTATTATTATTATTATTATTATTATTATTATTATTATTATTATTATTATTATTATTATTATTATTATTATAATCATTATTGTTATCATTATTATTATTATTATCATTAACGATGATAATAACCATCATAACAATGATAGTAGGAATGATAATAATAATGATGATAGTAGCTGTAGTTGTAGTAATAGTAGCAATATTGATAATAATGAGAATGATGATAATGCTAATGATAATAATGATAATTACTAATGATAATAATGATAATATGATGATAAAAATGATGGTTATCATTACTTGTTATTTTTATCATTATGATCACTATCATTACTCATAATCTTTATTATCATCGGCATTATTATCATCACTATTATTATTGTTGCTGCTCTTGTTGTTTTTATTATTATTGTTTCTGTTGTTGTTGTTATTATCATTATGAACAGTAATAGCAGTATCATTATCATTGTCATTATTGTAATCATCACAATGATTTTTATCATAATTATTACAGTTATTATTATCATTACTCTTATTATTATTGATGTTATTGTTGTCATTGTTATTGTCATGGTTGCTATTGCCAAAACTATTGTTATCATTTTCGTTGTTATCAGTTATTTTCATTATTATTATGATTATCGTTACCATTACTATCATTAGTATTACTGTCATTATCATTATTACTATTATTACTATTACTGTTATTATCATTACCATTATTATTATCATAATTATCATAATTACTATTATTTTCATTATCAATACCATAATGATTTTTATCAATCATTATAGTCATTATTGCCATTTTCATTATAAATATTATTTTTATCATGATCATTGTAATCATCATCATTATCATTATTACCATTATTGTTATTCATATTATGTTCATTATTATCATTATGATAGATATTGTCATCACCATCATCATCATTATTCTTATTCCTATTATTCTTATTGCTATTCCTATTTTTGTTGTTGTTCTATTTATTAGTATTATTATTATCATTATTGTTGTCATTATTACCACCATCCTCATTATCATTATTATTACTATCATTATTACCATTATTATTATTATTATCATTACTATCATTATCATCACCATTACTACTTTTATTATTATCATTATCATTATCGTTATTATTATAATTTTTATCGTCCTCATCACTTGTTATTGCTATTATTTT
>NC_091564.1:11921723-11926723 GCF_042767895.1 Penaeus vannamei | reverse complement strand
AGTTTAGTTTACCTAAATCAGTCACTAAAATTTTGGCAACGAGATTGTTTACATTTGTTCATCAGGAACATGCTACTGCTGGTAATGATTAAAGCATCCACCCATCAGAATACTATAACATCACTGCAAATACCATGCTTTAGATACAGACAATTATCACTCTGTGATTGTTTGAATCCTTCTGTGATGAAGGTTACGGATTCCATGGGCAGTAATGAAGATCTTGTACCCTACTTAGGGGCATTGAGGCTTGCTCCTTTCTTCACATAACCTCCTTAAATCAAAATATGATTTACCGACCCCAAACTCTCCTTTGACCACAACTCAGGCCACTGCTACTACACCCACCTCATCGACACCTGCTGGCAACTTCACTTATCCCGAACCATCGTCCCAGATAACTCAACATATAAAAGACACCCCTCCCTCAGCTCCAATATCCTTGACCCCATCTGCACAAACACCTCCATTTCTTACATCGTCCTCCCTTACTACAACTCTTCATCCTTATAGCCCTCCCCATCACAGCACTACATCATTCCACACTATCCCCTCTTCCACCGTCCTCGTCCTTCTACAGTTCCCATATGCACAACCCTTTTAAATACTTTATTTGGCCCAGTCAAATGGAACAGCTTTTTTTTTTTTTTTTTTTTTTTTTTTGTAATTCTCCATATAGCTCTGTACTCTGAAAATATCCTACTTTTCCAACAATGCCTTCAAAAACAAGTAGACAAAGTCTCCTTCCGGAATCGTCATGATCACGTACGCCTTGTTACAATTACGTCAGTCTCAAATCCATGCAATAGCTATCCTGGTTGACCTCACTGGTAAACCTATTGCGGCTCAACCTCACCCTTACTTAATACTTTTACAGGAACTGTTTCAATTTCCCCAGGTAATTGCCCTCTTTATAATAAGGAATGGTCAGACTGGGAATACGACCTACTTACCTGCTTTACTGACTATCAGTATTAGTATAGTGCTACACTATTCCTCCCAGAGGCTGCCGTAAGTTCCATATTAATATTGCCAAGATTACCTGCTGTAGACATGACCTTGCCCATAAGGTCTATATGGGTGGAGGTTCTTACCATGTCAGACCATATCGACCTCCTCCCTGTCAGCGTCAGAAATGTTGGCATTTTGGCAACCCTACAAAGCACTCACTCTACAGCTCGATGCCTTTTATGTGTCCAGCCTGGTCATAACCATTCAGATTGCCCTGAACAATTGTGTACATGTACCAGTTGTGGCGGCCAACAATGTATTTTATAGGAGTTGCTCTGCCTACAAATTTGAATCTGAGGTGGCAGCTTTTAGATACAAACTTGGCCTAACTCTACAAGAAGCCAGACAAGAAGCACGCCACACAGTGGACCAGAATCATGAATTCCTGGTCAAAAATCGACTTTCCCCAGATGAATGATGATATATATATATTCTTTTCAGTATTCCATAACTAAATTATATTGATATAAGACTAAATATGAGCTTAATTGGGCCATAAACTGATGTAAAATATTATGGTATATAATTAAGAAATGTATGGTTTTAAATATGTATAGAGCAAGTCTCTGGAAGTAGCAGGAAAACCTTTAATTTTTTTTTTCTTTAATACATGTCCATAGTGTATCCTAAGCTTAGATAACACATTAAAATTACTTGGTAAAGTATTTGTCAAATTCAAACGGGATTCCTGCACTTTCCACTCATGATTTTGGGATGTGCATAATGCTTTATTAATGAACTTTCATTATCAATACTATTGTCTTGCGACCAGTCGCGACCGCGGTGAATATAACTGAATGAAGTCAATACTATAGCAATGCATCACATCACCATATATTCAAATCTTGCGCCACTGAGGGCCGCATAGAAACGGGCGCCTTCAGCTCAGCTGCTTGCCTTGTCAAAACATCAACTCCGTTCCCGCAACCAAAAATAATTTAACTATTGGCAACTTTAGTGCGCATTCTTGTTACTTATTTCTGATATATGAGTGGTCACTTCCAATATTGAATTTGCTAATATGCCCACAATAATGTTGAACAAGAAAATTACTTCAATCTGCAAAAATTGCGTTATAGAAAATATATATTGGGTTAACTTAAGAAAAAGACTTCACACTCTGTGTCTATTTTTGGCGGAAAATGCGGTATATAAACAAAAAGGGCCAAGTATCATTGCTGGGGTGTCTGTGACTGAGTGCGCTAATTGGCCGACGGTTGCATCCGTATCTCTCGCGTCACGGCGAATCAGCACCGCGGACCTCGGCATGCTAGCCTGTCGGCTGACTCGTTGTAGGGGCAATTACGCCGAGCGAAGCTGCGGCTATGTTGAATGCGGTAATTATGCAGAGCGAGGTACCGCCGGTGTCGATGTGATTGTGGCGTCCGCCACAATGGCTCCCCCCAGTCGAGGAAGAAAGGACCAGAACAATGATCCTGCGCTGACGAAAATGACGTCCAGATCTTGTGTAGGTGGCGTCATGATGAAAAGACGAACTTGGCCATCCTGGTGGGGAGTAGGGTGGGTGATGAGAGCGACGGGTAGGTCTGCTGGCAGCGAATTGCCGGGCTCCCTGGCGGAGGTCCTCTAGCTCTGTCACTTGGGCCGTTGTTGATGTCTCTGGGCATGACGAGGCGCTGGTCATGCTGGTGTTGCAGAGGGTAACTTTTACTCAGCAAAGGTTGGTAACAGCCAGGTGTACTGCCAGGGGCTGTCGTCTGCCATGGATTTCTTGCTCCAGGGCAGCTCCTACCGGAACTTTGCTGGTGTCTGTAGTGAGGCAGAGTTGAGCATCGGGGGCAGTTGACTCCGTTGTTCGGCGTTGTGGCCGTGTTGCGTAGTGGCTACCTTCCATGTTGTTTTGGATGTCTGCGAGGCTTCCACCTACGTCTGTTGAGGAAATGGTAGGCCGCGTTGCCGAACTGCTTGTGGTACGAGCAGATGCCGTTTGCGGTAAGGTATCGACTGAAAGGCTTCGGGTTGGTGTTGGACCCTCAGGCAGTTGCTGCGTTGATGTCAGTACTGGTCGATGGGAAAACGGGAGCTATTGATTGAAGGTGGGCTTGCCGATGAGCTACCATTAGAGCGTTGGCTCTGGTGATGAGGACTTCAATGGTTTGCTCGTCTGAGTCGTGGAGCTTCTCTCTGATGTTGCGGGGGAGGGAGCAGAGCCAAATTTCTTTTTTAAGGTCCACTTCGTGGAACTTTCCTTCTGCATCTTTGGTGGGGAAGCGGCATAGTGTGGTGATTTTATGCCAGACTTGTTTTGGAATACGATTTCTGAGTGGCATGTTTGGGATGTTGAAAATTTGTCACGCCCTCTCAGACGGAGAAAGAGAAAACTGCTTCAGTGTGTCGTACTCAATTTCACCTGGCTGGGTATCTAACCAGGTGGCTATTCGGGGGAAAATCTTCTCAGGTAAGTCAGCTATGACGGTCTGCTTTTGTGGTCGCGTTTTTGATGCTCTTGAGCCTGAACTGGGTTTCGGCTCTTCAAAACCATGTAAGGGCTTCATTTGGCGAGAAAGGTGGGAGGCGGATCGAGACGGCATTCATTTCAGTGAAGAGGGTGGCTTCGTTGGAGCTCCTGTCATTTTCGGGGTCACTAATGTAGCGAGGCCTAGGGCGAGGTAATCAAGAGCTAAGGTCTTGAGTGGTTAAGATGAAGCAAACAATGAAGTGCAGAGAAGTCTGTGAAATGTGTCTATTTTTGCCGGAAAATGCGGTATATAAACAAAAAGGGTAAAGTATCATTGCTGGGTCGTCTGCGACTAAGTGCGCTGACGGCTGCATCCTTATCTCTCGCGTCGCGGCGAATCAGCGCCGCGGACCTCGGCATGCTTGCCTGTCGGCTGACTCGTTGATGACACAGTGATAAAGTAATTCCTATAATGCAATCTTATCTCATGTCTTGTGAGACCTGGTATTCATATTACTATTATTATTATCATTATGGAAATTGTTATTATCAATATTTTTCACCACTGTCTCATGTTTTATCAATATTATTATTATTATTATGACCGCTAAGGAGATTACTTTATGTAGCGTTGATTAGTTTGTACGTTAACATTTTAACTCGAAAGGTTGTGAACAGATTTTTATTATTTTTTATGTGCGTCGTATCCTTCGATGTCCATAAATATTGGTGGTAAACTGGATAATTATCCGAATCCAGGATTTTTTTTTTATGATTGCATCAGTTACCCCTATTGTACTGGCAGAAGGGGTAACTATTATTGTGTTTACGGACGTTACCAATGTACTTGAGAAAGAGGTGATTTTAATATAATTCTTGAACATTTCTATCGCATCATTTACCCTGTTCCCTAAGCGGAAGCATGTGCTCTCTAAGTGCTTCTAGTTATCGTTGTTATTGTTATCATCATCAATGTTGTGATTTTCCTTATTATTATTATAATCATCGTCATTATTATCATCTTCGTTTTTATTATCATTACTATTATCATTATGATAATATCATTATGAGTATTGATATCATTACCATTATCATCATCATTACTAATATTATTGTTGTTATCATCATTATCCTTGTTATCATTATCATAATTATTATTATGTCATTATTATAATTTTTGCTGATGTTATTATTATCATCATCATTATCATGGTAGTTATTAGTAGTATAATCATTAGTATTGCTGATGTAATTGTTATTATTTTCATCATCATTCCCATTGTTATTATTCATATCATTATTATTATTGCTGATGTCATTGTTATCATTATCATTGTCATTATTATGATTATTATCAATATTACTATTATTATCATTATTATTGTTGTTGTTGTTATTGTTTTCATTATTATTATTATTATTATTATTATTAATATTATTATTTTCATCCTTTTTATTATTAGTAGTAGTAGTAGTAGTACTATTATCATCATTTCCATCATTATTATTTTTTTTGCCATCATCATTATCTTTATTGTTATCATTATCACAATCATTATTATTACCATTA
>NC_091564.1:11884223-11886723 GCF_042767895.1 Penaeus vannamei | reverse complement strand
TCTCCTCTTTTCTTTCTCTTCTCCATCTCTTTCCAGAGATTAAAAGACATCGTGGAAAGCCAATAATTGAAAGAAAACGAGTGAATTGAACACCAAAGAAAGAGTGCCTAGAACATTGACGTTGCGAAGGGCTTTAAACACCGAGAGAAAATGTACGGGTTTAAAGAGCGCGACTGACTGACGCCGCGTGTATGTTGCAGCGGTGGTGTGAGCTTCAAGAAATTGCTTGATGGGCGGGCGGGCGTGATGTGCGGGCGTGGGGAGCGGTTGTTTGTCCTCTTGCGTTGTGCTTGCGTGTGCGTGAGAGAGAGAGAGAGAGTGTGAGCGTATATGGGTGTGTCTTGGTGTATTGTTTGTGTGCATGTGTGCGTGTTTATATTAGAATCATTGGTATGTTACCTAAGCGAACCCCCCCCCCACCCCACCCCCACCCCATCCCACCCAAAAAAATAAAATAAAATAACATAAAAATAAAAACACAAACCTAAATAAACAAGAAAAAAAATCCCAGATGGCAAAGAGCCAGAAAATTCAGCGAGAGAAGGGAAGCGACACCACATGGTCTTGTGTGTTCATCCCTCTGATTGCCGCCACTTGGTGAACATTGGGAGAGCGAAGGGGAGGGGCCGAGCGAGGAGAAAGGGAGGGTTAAGGGAGGGGCCGAGGAGGGTTAAGGGAGGCGCGACGCAAGGTAAATCCACGGGGGGATGGGGGGGGGGAGGAAGGTAACGAGATGCCGAGAGCGTCGATGGTAATTAAAATAAGGATTGGTGTTAATTCCAGGTCGCTTCGTTGTGGTTTCGGCTCGTGTTTATGCTTTCGCGAGCGTCGTGTGTTATTTTGTTTGGTGCTCATATTTCTTTTTTTTTCTTCTTTTGTTTCGAAATCCAGCCCGACCATTTCATTTCCGATTTAACCTTTTATGTTGTGTTTGTTTACGTATTCTAATAGCTTCCCTTATTTACTTGTTCACGCGGTATGTGCGTGTGGAAGATCCAAAACACGATAAGTAGGTTTATCCCTTTTAGGATTTGCCGCCCGCATGCACAGTTCCACAAGCACGCTGACACACCAACATACATAAACACGCGTATTTGTGTGTGTGTGTGTGTGTGTGCATGTGTGTGTGTGTGTGTGTGTGTGTGTGTGTGTGTGTGTGTGTGTGTGTGTGTGTGTGTGTGTGCGTGTGTGTGCATGTGTGTGTGCATGTGTGTGCGTGCGTGGGTGTGTGTGTGTGTGTGTGTGTGTGTATGTGTGTGTGTGTGTGTGTGTGTGTGTGTGTGTGTGTGTGTGTGTGTGTGTGTGTGTGTGCATATATTTATAGACAGATAGATAGATAGATATAGATGTTTGTATGTGTAAAAATGTGCATGTATACCTATACATATGTGTGTATGTGTGCCTATATATGTGCACACACACAGTGGCAGCTCATCCATAGGAGCTGCAGCCTCCCCAAGCACTCACTGCCAGGTGTGTTCCTCCACCAACCTCACCCCGAATCAAAGAACAAATGTCATACTGATAAATCTTTGCTATTTTCAATATATTCATAAATATTTTTCTTCAGTAAAATGGGAGAAAATTTGAGCCCAGACCTAGTCAGTCTTTTTTTAGTTAATTGTAATTGAAAATGTAGTGTCATATGTTTATGATTTTTTTATGATTATTATTATTATACTGTTGTGTGAAACTTGCAGTCCTTCCATTTTATTTTTCCACATAACGTCACTGTGTATAAACACTTTTTTCTTTTCTTTTCCCAAGACTCAGTAAATAAGCTTTAAGTAATCGTGTAACACAAGATACATAATGTTATTGTTCATAAACTTGATAATGGTGAAACTAATTGTAGCAATAATAATAATGAGGATGATGATAATGTCAAACATAATGATAATGATAACATGATAGCTATTAGTATTATCAGTATCATCACGTATGTACATATGCACTATTATTACTATTATCACTATTATAACGATATTATATACTGTAAACAAAAAACAAAACAAAATAAATACAAGAATAACTAATAATGAATGCATGACCTACCAATAACAAGTTAACATGAAATAACGTGATAATAATACTGTAAACAAAAAACAAAAACAAGAATAACTAATAATGAATGCATGACCTACCAATAACAAGTTAACATGAAATAACATGAAACATGATAATAATACTGTAAACAAAAAAACAAAAAACAAAAACAAGAATAATAATGAATACATGCATGACCTACCAATAACAAGTTAACATGAACTAACATGAAACATGATAATAATACTGTAAACAAAAAAACAAAAAACAAAAACAAGAATAATAATGAATACATGCATGACCTACCCATAACAAGATAACATGAAATAACACGAACAAATCCTATGGCACGCTTACCGAAAAGGAAAACAAGGACACTTTATCCCAAGAGATCTCTCGGAAGGACACGCGCGGAGGAAATCTTGTGCCGTGTGCAACCGCCGCTGCCTGGGAA
>NC_091564.1:11861723-11876723 GCF_042767895.1 Penaeus vannamei | reverse complement strand
GGGTATATAAGAAGGCAAAGAAACGTGCTTTTATTTGCCAACTTGAAAATATGGGCATTCCTGGTAATCGCCAAGGTTAAGTCTCTTACATTCTTCTCAGCGTATGGTGTATATATATCCTTACATTCTATAATTACAGGGTAAAAAGCTAGCACCATACCCGAGCTTTAAGAGTATGACCAAAAGCAGAATTGAAAAGCCATCCAGACCTATTTCAAAAAAAACATTACAGCGGATAGCAATGATCTAGCTTTATAAAACGGTGACTGCAAATTTCGACTGTTAATTCAACCGGAATTGTCACATCTGGGAAACCAATTGAAATTTTGGCTCGTCTCTTTTTTTTTTTTCTTTTTTTTTTTCGTTTGAGGGGGGATAAGCTCAGGTAACTAATGAGTTCTCAGCAACCTTATATGAATACGTACATAAATGCAAAGCATGCATGAAAAATATGAATGTTTATCTATCTGTCTATATAAGTGCATGTGTATGTGTTTGTGTGTGTGTGTGTGTGCCTGCGTGCGTGCGCGCGTGCGTGCGTGCGTGCGCGCGTGCGTGCGTGCGCGCGTGCGTGCGTGCGTGTGTAGGTGTACGTGTGTATTATGTATGTTTGAATGAATGAATGAATGAATGGAAGGGTGGATGGATAGATAGATGGATGGATGGATGGATGGATGTATAGATGGATAGATAAATAGATGGATGGATAGATGAAAGTATAAACATACATGACTGCGCGATTGTGCTATAACTTGATTGTGCTATAACCCTAATAATCTGAACCCTTGTAAAAAGCCGTAATTATAATAATTTTACTAATGACAATAACTTCTCCCAATACATTCGAACGGCACAAACCCATCAGTATGTGTTTTGCCTTTAGTTTATACTTTATATAATGACTTTAGGACATACAATGGTGCTGCTTTCCTAAATAAACACGTTTGACAACATAAAATCCTCAGGTACCAAACCCAATTACAAATGGGCGTTTAAATGACTGAGTCCACTGGAATGTGTTAGATAGGCGTTTATTAACTGCCTCTGTTAGTAGTTATCTTTCTTGAGGTAGAGTAGGGTGCGTGCACTAAGGGCGTATTGGATTGGCGGTCTTCTCTCTCAAATTGCCTTTCCAGCTGAATAAGGGATATGGATATTTCAAATAATGGTATCCGTCTCTTTACCATAATGGTTATGTAGGCACACCACTTTGTATGCGGATATTTCTGAAACATCTTAATCTGTTTTTGTGCAATGACGAATATGCCGCGTTGTGGTTCTAAGAGGGTTGGGAAGTTAACTGTCTTCTTAATGTCGTGGTCATGTTATTGGTCACATGAACATTGTTGTTGCTTTTAGGCTAGAAAGTAGAAAACCTGCAGTCCAGGGCCCGGATTCACTAACGCACTTACGATGGTAATATCATTGGTGACTACAGTTACCATGGTAACCAGACAGCGATAGTATTCACAAACACTTGCCATCAGAGTTACCATGGTAAATTTTACCAGTGGCCAGAGCACTAGTAACTCCTGGGAAAACGATGTTATCACGTGTTATCTCGTCAAAAAATCAATATCTAAGCAAAGTTTTGCGTTTATTTTTACACCTGATGTAACTAATATGATGACAAACCGATATCACAATGCTGACATAGTGAAGAAATGCAAATTTCACATGAAACTGGCAAGAATAAAATGCACACAAATTCTCGTAAAATTATAGGCCTACATTATACTAGAATTCATGAAACCGATAGATAAGTGAACTCTTAAAGAATTTTTCTCTGAGATAATTGTTCCAAATGCTATAGAAAAAACTACCTTGCTGATTAATAAACTGGCAATGCCAACGCTAAACGAGTATAGCAATATCTGTATCTGTCGGCATTTTGACAATAAACTCCAAAGAGCAGGGGCAAGAATAAGCTTGAAATGTTTCCTCTGACGACAAATGGCGATGAATAAGAATTTTGGTTGGCCCGGTTCTTTTTTTAACAATGATGAAAAATATATAAATAAAAAACTGTTTGGACTCTTTGGTTTGAGGTAAACAATAATATAGTAATATAACAGCATTTGCATTGGTTCCTATATATATAGTAAAAATATATCCCATATGATGGATATAATAAAATATACAATTTTTTTTCTACAAGTGTTTAAATAGTGTTCCAGCTGTGACGATTATCATAAAAAATTAAGAGTATCGCCAAAAGCACAATTGAAAAGCTATCTAGACCTGTTTCAAAAAACATTACAGCGGATAGCAATGATCTAGCTAACTTTATAAAACGGTGACTGCAAATTTCGACTGTTTATTCAACCGGGAATTGTCACACATTTGGGAAACCAATTGGAATTTTGGCTCGTCTTTATTTATTTATTTATTTTTTTTCTTTGGGGGGATAAGCTTGGGTAAGTAATGAGTTCTCAGGAACCTTCTCTGAATACGTACAACAATGCAAAGCATGCATGAAAAATATGAATATTTATCTATCTGTCTATATCTATATATATTTATATATCTCTATCTATATTCACTTATTTATCTCTGTGTGTAAGTGCATATGTGTGTGTGTGTGTGTGTGTGTGTGTGTGTGTGTGTGTGTGTGTGTGTGTGTGTTTGTGTGTGTGTGTGTGTGTGTGCTTGCGTGTGTGCGTGCGTATGTAGGTGTACGTGTGTATTATGTATGTTTGATTGAATGAATGGAAGGGTGGATGGATAGATGGATGGATGGATGGATATATGGATAGATAGATAGATGGATGGATAGATGAAAGTATAAACATACATGACTGCGCGATTGTGCTATAACTTGATTGTGCTATAACCCTAATAATCTGAACCCTTGTAAAAAGCCGTAATTATAATAATTTTACTAATGACAATAACTTCTCCCAATACATTCGAACGGCACAAACCCATCAATATGTGTTTTGCCTTTAGTTAATACTTTATATAATGACTTTAGGACATACAATGGTGCTGCTTTCCTAAATAAACTCGTTTGACAACATAAAATCATCAGGCACCAAACTCAATTACAAATGGGCGTTTAAATGACTGAGTCCACTGGAATGTGTTAGATAGGCGTTTATTAACTGCCTCTGTTAGTAGTTATCTTTCTTGAGGTAGAGTACGGTGCGTGCACTAAGGGCGTATTGGATTGGCGGTATTCTCTCTCAAATTGCCTTTCCAGCTGAATAAGGGATGTGGATATTTCAAATAATGGTATCCGTCTCTTTACCATAATGGTTATGTAGGCACACCACTTTGTATGCGGATATTTCTGAAACATCTTAATCTGTTTTTGTGCAATGACGAATACGCCGCGTTGTGGTTCTAAGAGGGTTGGGAAGTTAACTGTCTTCTTAATGCCGTGGTCATGTTATTGGTCACATGAACATTGTTGTTGCTTTTAGGCTAGAAAATAGAAAACCTGCAGTCCAGGGCCTGGATTCACTAACGCACTTACAATGGTAATATCTTTGTTGACTATAGTTACCAAGGTAACCAGACAGCGATAGTATCCACTAACACTTGCCATCGGAGTTACCATCGTAAATTTTATCAGTGGTCAGAGAACTGGTAACTTCTGGGGAAAGGATGTTATCACGTGTTGTCTCGTCAAAAAAAATCAATATCTAAGCAAAGTTTGGGGTTTATTTTTACACCTGATGTAACTAATATGATGACAGACCGATACCACAATGCTGACATAGTGAAGAAATGCAAATTTCACATGAAACTAGCATGAATAAAATCCACACAAATTCTCGTAAAATTATAGGCCTACAGTATACTAGAATTAATGAAACCGATAGATAAGTGAACTCTTAAAGAATTCTTCTCTGAGATAATTGTTCCAAATGCTATAGAAAAAACTACCTTGCTGATAAATAAACTGGCAATACCAACGCTAAACGAGTATAGCAATATCTGTATCTGTCGGCATTTTGACAATAAACTCCAAAGAGCATGGACAAGAATAAGCTTGGAATGTTTCCTCTGACGACAAAATGCGACGAATAAGAATTTTGATTGGCCCGGTTCTTTTTTTTAACAATGATGAAAAATATATAAATAAAGAACTGTTTGGACTCTTTGGTTTGTGGTAAACAATAATATAGTAATATGACAGCATTTGCATTGGTTCCTATATATACAGTAATTTATATCCCATATGATGGATATAAGAAAAATATATAAATATATTTTTATTCTACATGTGTTTAAATAGTGTTTCAGCTGTGACGATTATTAGTTTACATGTTACGTGATAAGGCGAAGGAACTTAATAGATTTTGTATAGCGCTCACTAATTGGTGGAACTGCATTACTATAGCCTTCTGTTGGCTACCATTAGAATGACTTGATTTACGATTGTAATTCAGTATCTCCAAACTACCATTTCTTCACGAATCCCGCTTTGCCATCACTGGTAAACGCAATGGTAAATGACCGCTGGTAAATGCGTTACGATCGTATGTTAGTGAATCCGGCCCCAGGAAGACGCAGAAAACTTATACTTGCCTTTAAGGTACTGCAATCAGGAAGCTGACAGACTATATAATGCATTCGCTCAAAGTGGATATCAATGCCAACGCAAATTTGCCCATACCTCGATAACAAGTTTATTTTTTATGCCGTTGTAAATAACTAATAATTTAGGACAGGCGTGTTTTTTTTTTTTTTTTTTTTTTTGTATTTGCTTGTGTAGGTATGCGTATGTTTTGTTTCATCCATGTGTGACTAAGCCAGCATCAGGGTCTAAACAAAAGCATTGCATGAGCCATTAATGCGAATATATCGGGTGTGCCGTACATTCATAAGTGTTACCGTTTTCACTGGTTTATTCAATCTTGCTTTTTCTGGAAGGGACATGGTTCCATTGCCCCCACCCCTCGCCTCTTTCAAAAATGTCGTAATTCTGTTAGGCCGTCACAACTTGAGGCCAAATGTAGTTTAGGCCACAAAATGTGTAGGACCCGAAAATCTTTGGACCTTGAAATGGTTACGCTAAATGCACCAATGAAAGCTCTTTTTCTCATCACGGAGACACATTCACCCCACGATTACGCCACGCAATGTTTCTATACAATTAGTTCATTTGGGTAGTAAACAATTTATGCCGTACGTTTAGAGGTGATTCAGCCGAACGGTTACGGCCGAAACGAAGGGGTCCGGGTAGTACTGGGGTCTATTTAATCGCATTTTGTATTACCTGTCAACAGATTAATATGTTTCTTGATAACAAGGTTTGTTGAGTAGACAGAACCTTCAATAACCGCGGTTCGGAAAAAATAATAAATATGAACGAAATGGGGGGTAAAAGGGTTGGGTACTTTTTAGTGCGTACTATTGCTCTCTAATAAGAACACTCGCCCATTAAGAAAAAGAAAAAAAATCACTTATACCACTTAATACAGTTACTGAATAATCCCCAGTCGCAGATATTGCCTTGAGTCCAGTCAGCGCAACTGATCAATGTCGAGGCTGTCCCAATCTTGGCAAGTGCTTCAACGCATCGACCACTACACCGTCCCCAATACTTTCATACAAGTGAGAAAGTTACCAAAACGATGCGTAATTATTGCCGTGATACTGAAGGCTCTCTCATAAGCTACATCTCATAAAATCAAATTCCAGTCAAGTGAGATACGCCGCTGCTAATGCCTTTCTTTAGTTACTTTCGCAAGATATTTTGCTTAATTTTTCATCTGCGTCAGGTTATGGCGTGATTGGATGGCAGCACAGTAGCTAAACCGGTCGTGAGGCGAGGTATTTCTCTGCGTGATCAAGTTTAAAGCTGAAATATCCATTGCGAAGAGGGAGGATTCTACAACGCTGTGCTAAAGAAACGGCTGATGAAAACATCGTGAGCAATGCTGTAGTTTGAGTTTGACTTCTTTTTCAACCTGATGTTCACAGACTATACTTGCCCTTGTCCGCTGCTTGTCGATATCGAGGTGGAGGGATAGCGGCCAGTAGTGTGCTGTTGCGAGAGAAAAGACCGTAATTCTTCGTTCAGACCAGAATATCGCCTCCATAATCAGTTAGTTGCATTTAGCAGGCATATAAAAACAGAAAGTACGTTGTACCACGGCTATTTCCTCGATATGCAGAATTACGGCTCGGCTTGAATCAGGCTTGAGTCAGGCTTGAGCCGGACTTGAGTCTAGGCTTGAAGGCGCGACCGACCGAACACTTCTGGTCGGCCGAAACAGAGTAGGTCGTCGGTCGGGTTAAAATGGCGCCTCGTCGGTGCTTTACGGACAAGGACAAAGCTCTCCTCTCTGTGCTTGTGAAAACAAATCCCATCTTGCAGAGCCACGCAGCCGACGCCACAACCGCGCATAAAAAGGCCAAGAAATGGAGGGAGATCGCAGAAATCTACAACTCGAATTGCAAGGGTCAGAAAAGGAACGTCGAGCAGCTGCGGAAGTGCTGGAAAAACATGAAGTTTAAAGAAAAGCAATTCAGTGCCTCGTAAGTACAAACCATCACTGTATTTTTCGAGTAGATGAAAGGAAGATTGCCAAGAAACTAATTGCCAAAGTGGTTGATGCTCTTACAGAGTGGGTGTGTCAAGTAGAGGCCGTAATATGCCTTTCCCGAAGGGTTCTTTGTGGGGGTCGAGTGGCTTCACGAAAGGGCACCTGATGGCACCAGTTTGGGACTTCTCAAAGAGTCCAGCGGATGATTAGTGTCCAGAGGGCTTTTGGAGAGGGTTGCAAGGATTTTTGCATAATTAGCTACCGGTGTGTTCCATTTAATGAAGGTTTAAAGAGATTAGTTGGTAGTTCAAAGGATTGTGGCATTTGGACTACATGGACTTGTTAGAAACTTGGTAGTTGCTGAGTCAGTTTTGCTGGTAACTCAACTTTATGACCATTTATCCCAAATTATGTTATATTCATAAATAGCTTCTTATTGTTTTATGGAATCTAAAAATAAAAATGCACTTGAGGGTAGACTACTTATCTGTTCCTACTTTAGCTTTGTCTTTGTTTCTATAGGCATAAATTAGCACAGCAGAGCTCACCAAAATTAGTAGCTTGGTACTTGATATCACCTTAGAGTGTATTGTTTTGATACATTGTTTGATATTTCTTGCTGGGTTGTGGTTTGTAGACCACAGCTGTTATATTGCATTATGGGCTTTTGTTTACTTAAAAATACCTTTAAATGTTGTTACCTTTGTAATTATGTATTGTTATTACAGTTACTTGTCTCCAAACAAAATTATTATTGAAATATATTAAACTTGTGCTATAGTAAAGGCCCTATGCCTTTGGCCTGATGTGGAGCACAAGAAATTTCCTGACATTACAAATTGCAATAATAGATATACTTCAATGTCGCCTTCAAAAATAAAAGGTGAGAATGATATTAATAATGTGGGCCTATATTGAATTATACAGAGCCTTGACCTACTGATTCTAAAAACTGCAGCCCCGTGTGCTACGAATAGTAAGGGTCCTCATCATTCCCGAACTCCCAAATCCAAGATCAGCGCTTGTGTGCCTTTACCTACAGATCTATCTAGCACAGTTGAGCACACGATATTGTCATCATTTTATACAATATACAATATATGGGTGCATTTGAGAATATCTTCACCTAGGAATCTAGAAAGAACTTCTATTGAAACAGTAATCAGATTTATTTGATAGTATCAGTTATACGATACAATTATATGCATATATATGATACTTCTTATGTTTTACCTTTATCAAACTTTAAAAGTAATGATTTGTAAATAGATATTTGCCAGTGGTAAATCATATGTGAAGACACTGGTTTTCAGAGTAGGAATTATCATCTCAATATTAATTTGATTAATGCATAGAGCACTGCATTACTGCCTAGAGCACTTCATGATGATTATTTTATCTGTAATCAGCGCATATCCTCATGAAAACTGCTTTTATCTCTGATGTGTGGCCTATAATATGAAGTCCAACACTAGAGTGGCACATTGCCAAGTGTTTGATGTGTCCTACATTTCAGCAAAGGCCAATAAATTTCCATGTTCTGTATACATTGGCTATTAGAACTCTTTATTTGATGGTACATTTCTATGAGAGTTTTATCTGACTAAAATGTAAATAGTGGATGTTTGATTAGTCTTTGACAGGTAGCCAATTAGTATGAGGCCAGTGATAAGTAATCAACTGTCATCTGATTATTTACCATCATATCAGAGCAAGACGTGAATTTCAAGAATTGACCTGTTCATTTGGTAGTCATTGAAGAATTAGAATAGATTTCCAATTTCCCAAATTAATTTCATGCAGGACAAAATTTCAATTTATATATATATATTTTATATATATATATATATATATATATATATATATATATATATATATATATATATATATATATTTTTTTTATATATGCTTACAGGAAAATGAATGAAATATATATATGAATTTTTGTAATTTTTCAGCAAGTTGCTCATCAGATAAATCGAGTTTCATAATCTACTCGTTGAATATCCGTTTTAGGACAAGTCATAACTATCATTCATAAGGTTTCTTTATTAAATAGAAGTTGGCAATGTATGAGTTTGGAAAAAGTTCTTGTATTTAGTCTGTTTAAAAGTTAGAAACAGGTAGGTATTATCAAGAATAAGTAATTAAGCCAAGAGTCAAAGGACATAATGCATTTGATTATTAAAAATAAAGAGGAAAAAGATGGATAGATGAGACAAGAAGGACTAGTAAGGAATCCTTGGTGACTAATAACTTCTGGAACCATTTGTAAAGACAATCCATAAACTAAGACAGTGGGCATTGTATGTATTCTTGCTATCTTGGCTACAATGGGTTAAGAGAAAAGTTTACTAACTAGGAGAAAGTAAATATGCATACTGTGAAAGTATAAGGGAAATACATTTTTCAAAATATTTTTAACCAGTAGCTCATAAAAATGGGGGAAAAACAAGCCCTTGGGGAAAAGTTGATTTCTCTCATTTTATTCATTATTTACTCAACAAGACCATAGGTTGATATTGAAATTACGAAAGAAATGCAAAAACAGTCATCCAATTCTCAATACTCACTGAATCCCCATCCTATCCCATGTAACTCCAAGGGGAGGAGGGGCATCTAATGGTGCAAGAAGGGCAGGGAAGAAATTTGTATAGATAGTAAAATGGTTAAGAATCATTGCTTGAAATGGTTTGTGACAAGATTTGGAACCTTAGGTTATAGCATAGCTCTATGGTGAGAATTAGACTTCTTCAATGATTATGATAAAACTCTCACATTATACTGAGTGAATTTTTTTCCCTTTGTTTCTTTATTTCATCATCATATTGAATCAATAGTGCGAAAACTTCTTGTTAATCGAAAAGTATGATATTCATAAATATGACTTCATAATTGATAACTGGGATTTTGTAGTATTTAAATTTTTATTTTATAATTTCCTTTTTTTATTTATTTCTTATTAGTAATACTAAGATTTTTGTAAAAAAAACTAGGATATAAGCTTCATACAGGTCTACACAGGAATAGGTAGGTTATAGGTTATATCAACATGTGTATGTATGTATGTATATATATATATATATATATATATATATATATATATATATATATATATATATATATATATATATATATATATATATATATATTCTCTCTCTCTCTCTCTCTCTCTCTCTCTCTCTCTCTCTCCCTCTCTCTCTCTCTCTCTCTTTGTCCTCTCTCTCTCTCTCTCTCTCTCTCTCTCTCTCTCTCTCTAACTTTTCTTTTCTCCTATCCTTTTTATTAAGTAGATCATAAAGCAGTAATGAAAAACTTGTTTGAGATGGAGTTCCTCAAGGGTCATTCTTTGAACTTATTTTAGTTTGCCAGTACCACTAACTCAAATGTTCACTACTCTCGTCAATCGCATTTCAAAGTAAAACAATAGTGAGAAGACAGTTCCTAAAATGGATTTCAAATAGCTACCAACTTTTATTTATAGATATGTATGTAATGTTTAATGTTATGTTCATAGGAAATATAAATAATGGTGTGTACAAAATTATCATACTTATAGTATTTTAGTATTTTATATTCTGCAAGAAAAAAGAATAATTATAACATGAAATTTGAAATGAAATCCAAAATAATGTATTATTTTGGTTAAATTTCCCAGGGAACTAGGATACTAAATGTAAAATTATCAGACTTAGGATATAGTTGCAAAATAAGTTAAATGATAGTGTGTTGTCATAAACCTTTGGCAGAGAAAACCACACAACAGAAATCTAAAGCATTTCAATTTGCCAACATGATTTGTATAAATGCAGACTCTGGGAAAATCCATCTTGCTGATATGCAAACAGAAAATGCATAGCATTTTGTATTTTCTTTAATATAATCATAGAATCCATACTTTATAACCATAGTAAGGTGCAGTGAATGCAGTTGTGATGACTTATTTTTTATTAGAAAATGAACATATCCCTCCCTCTCCCTCTCCCTCAGGTTATAAGAGAATTATGATGATAATGAAGATAATAATGACATCCGTAATCTGTAACTTGTTTTTTGTTAGCAAATTACAACTGTTATTGTTATTGATAATGGTCACAAAATATTTTTTTTTATTTGGTTGCCATGACAGGGCTACTGCCACAAGGGAGGGTTAATTGGAGGCTTTGCAGCAGAAATTGTCGTCATGTCAGTATGCACAGCCAAATAAAGCCAAAACTCGGGAACACTGAGTGGCTAAGGCGGTGAGCAGGGCTTTCTGTGATCTTTTTCCTTTACTTATGGCATTACCATTCATGTCTACAAAATTTTTGTACAGACAACTGAAACTTTTTTCTTCTATAAGATTATCATTTTCAATTTGCCTTAGCTTTATGTATCCATACTGTAAAATTTAATCGACACATCTTTGCTACTCAGGCAAAGGCCAACAGACTTCCACCACCTAGACAAAGCAAGATCAGTGGTTTCCAGCCTTTTTCATAAAGTGGCCACTGACCAGTATGTAATACTCTCCATGCTCCTGTTCAGTGACTGTCATCTTTTCAGATTAAATTATTACTGGTTATGAATAGTGCATTGGTGTTAATAGCTAAAGGACAAGATCACTTTATGGAAAGATTCCAATTTATTAATATGCCAGAGATAATTAGTATAGGTACTGTAGGTAAGATAAAATTCAGTTTAATTCAACGTCATAATTTTCATATTCCTCCATGACCCCTCAAAAAGTACCCTGTGGCCCCCAGGTTGGGAATCCCTGGACTAGATATTGTAGACTTCTCATGTAATTTACTATCAAATGAAGAGGTGACTCATGCTCTTTTGTGACACTGCACCTCCAGCTAATGGGCTTTAGGCTGTAGGCCATCCATCATAGATTATTGGAGGTTGTAATTGGATTTAAACAGAACGTTAGGAAAGTAAATAACACATTTTGTGTGATACAATCCACTGGTAGGTGATGATACATTTTTTTTATTTTGTGATGACTTTTTTTTTTTTTTTTTTTTTTTTTTAAGAAATAACCATTTGGCTTCAAAAAATGTTTTACATGTGTAACAATAATATCATTGCTTTCCTAATGATGTAAAAACACAACAGACAACCCATTCACACTCCCCATTCTCTTTTAGACCTGACTACCATTCAAACTTGATAATTTTTTGCCACCCCCTTCAGATGAGTTTCACATATTTTATTTTCTGTAAATATAGAATCTTGCATCCAGCTTGAATTTGATGATTTTTCATTAAGATTTTATAAACTCAATAAGTGTTTGACCACAAGGGGGTTGTATTATAGACTAGTAATATCTCTCTCTCTCTCCCCCTCCCCCTCCCCCCAAATGCAGTCCAACCCTCTGGTGTTCATGTTTTTATGCATCCAATACTCTTCAAAACACCTAACAACCAAGTACCTCCTTCTTATGGTAATAGTACAAGCCATATTGGCTTCTTTGCCGGTTTGAAAAAAAAAGAATTATCATCTTGTCAACAGTTACTTGGTATTTAACAACCTTTTAGGGGCAATTTTATAATTGTTCACATCCATTGCCATAATGGTTGTAGTAGTGGATTATTATCAGTATTATTTTTTTATATCAATCATCATCATCATCACCAATCATCATTTTCATATCATAATTGCCATCAGGATCATGATGATAATAATAATATTATTTTTATTACTATTTTGTTTTCTGTTTTTTCTTTTTCTTTTTTTTGGAGGAATATTTTTAATTATGATATTAGTTAATACTACGATTCATATTGATTTGGTTATTACTATAACTAGTACTGCTACCACCACCAATAATGGTTATAAGAAAATTATGATAATGATAATGAAGATGATAATGACATCCACTAGCACTGCTGTAAAAGAAAGTAAAAGACATCCATCCCAGCAGGCAGACTATGCAAGTCGGTTCAGCTTTATTCAGTTTATCTTGTTTTTGTTTGTTTATCTGCCTGTGGGGGGGGGGGGGCAACATGATCATCGTTTAATTGGATGTGTTATCTTCCGTATAAAATTAAGCACAATGTATGGGAGAAAAAACTACTGCATAGAGAAAGTTTATTATTATTATTATTACCATTTATGAAAACAAAGAAAGATATAACATATTATATATTATATGTTGTGTTCATCTGAGTGGATAAGGTTTGGATGTCTATGTATGTATTTTATAATTTTTGGGGAGTTGCTCTTCAGATATTAATTTATAAATTCCTGGATTATTAATAAAAAAAACATTTACTCTTTTCTTTTCCAGTGCTGCAAATGCAGTCAAAAACCGAGCTGGATTAACCCAGTCACAGGATGTGAATACGTCAAGTGAAATGGATGATGACCCAATTCATTTAGGGAGCGATGATGAACCTGAATACATTTTGCCTTCTGTGCATGGTTTGTCTATCTTGAGTTTCTTATTAGCTTTACTTGAGTTGCAGTTAAAGTTCTGTCTTTGCTGTTTTTACCCTGCATCTTGAAAATAGAAAGCTATATTATTATAATGTATGTTTCTGAGATAGATTTTTTGTGTTAGATTAAATTGATTCAATTTTTTTTTAGATTGTATAGCCAGTACTAGATAAATATTTGATTTAGAAACTTGTGCAAGCAAAAATAAGAAAGTTGCAATAATACTTCTTCCGCAGACGAGAGTCCAGATGTGATCGAGAATAGTATGCAGGAGGATGTCTTTCACAAAACTGGCTGTACAATTGTGGAGGGTTTGGAAAATGCTGTGATTGTAGAAAGTGACAGCAATCTCTCAGATCACAACTCCCCTGCCACATTTGTAAGGATTCTGCCCAAGCCACCTTCTGCCAATTTACAAACAAATGACATAGTGGAGGGCTCCAGGCTAGAATTTTCTGCAGTCAGAGAGATGTCTCCCCATATAGTAGAAAACAACCTTTCAAGACCAGGTTCGGCAAATTCTAGTGCGAGTGAACCACAGCCATCCCAAGCCAAGCAGTCACGCAAAGTTCCAAAGAAAACGGTGCTCAAGTACAGCAAAAAGTCAAGTGAACTGAACAATGGTCCCCTAACCGCAAAAATTACAAAAGAGAAAGCGTTGTCATCAGAATATAAAAAGAAAATGGAATACTTAGACCTCAAGGTGAAGCTACTTCTAGCTGAGGAAGAGAGAAAGAAAGAGAAACACAAGAAGGAGATGTATCTCCTTAATGCTCAGATACAGTATTGGAAAGAGAGGAGGAGAGATATGTCCGAAGATTTATTTGTGGTGCCTTGATTGACTGAACATTGTGTTTATGTGTATATTATATATACATTATAAATAAGTATGTATATATATTCTTATATATATAGAAATATCACACATGTCAACATGCTGTGTGTCTTTTCACAAGTTTTTATTTTGTATATGTATATATGTAATGCATAAATAGTATTTTAGAGATAATAGGTAGTAGACAAACAAGTATCCAGATAGCAGTACATAGAAAAAATATGTAAAAGCTAGAAGCATTTCATTATTTTGCTTTTCTATTAGCAAAGGGTACTTGTTCACAATGAACGTCCATGTAATCTCCCTGTTTTGTAAGGGAAAACTTGTTACCTAAAGTAAGATATGTCAGTCTCAGTTAATTTTCCAAAGATATGCTTTCCATTGTTATAATGTGTCTAATATTTGTAGCAAGGTATTTATTAAATATATATAAAAGGAATATATATTTTGTTGTTATGTTTAACAGTTTTTAAATCTTTATTTGGTTTATTGCAAAAAGAAAAAAATATGTTTTTCTTTTCACCTGTCAAGTACTCATTTTAACTATGTCACAATACCAAATTTGTATCAAGCAAATTGTGATTTGTTTGAAGCAATAAAAAAATGGTTCTTATTTTTTCCTTTTATGAGAGCTGTACAAGCTAACCTTTTTTATTGTCTCTATTTTTTTATTCTAACAATTGAAAATGTCATCAATTGCCTGTGAAGTTCATTGGTGCCATGCAATTGTTTTAGCATAAAAAGCTTTTCAAATTATTTTACCAAAGGAGATCCTATACTGTCTGATTATAAACCAAATATGCACCTTGTTTTTCAAAATCTTATCCTTTTTCTTTTTCTTTCTTCTCCAGTACATGTAAAAGATACTAGAGATTTTGTGATATGCTTCAACATAATTTAACATATGGCTGTAGAACTCAAATATGAATGATTATTTTGTGTCACAAAACTACAAGTATTATTGGTCATTGGTCATTTTCTAATGTTGACACTGTAATGTAGCAAAAGTGCACTTACAAATACTGTAAAAGCCTCCAAATATTTCATCACATCTGAGTATGTTTAGTTAATGACCATGAAAGATAATACCTAAAGCAATAGATTGTTAATGAAATAGAAAAAGCAGTATACACAAAGTTTGTTGGAAGCTTGCGAGATAACTAAGATAAAACATCTTGAATTTTATCTTCAGACTAGGACATGAAATCCATGGAGATTTAAAAGCATTATTTTATATTTCTA
>NC_091564.1:11854223-11856723 GCF_042767895.1 Penaeus vannamei | reverse complement strand
TAAAATTACGTGAGCCTAGATCCTATCAATACTCGTATATACGGACAATCATAAATACGGAAATAATTACATATCTGTCTAGCTATTTGATACATGTACATTTATCAATCTATCCGCGTAGATATGCGTCTAGACTGATAGATGTGTAATTCAGTGTATATAAAATTCTGTTTAATGAGTATTCACCGGGTCGGGTCTAGCACAGTTTTAACTAACCGGCCGAATAAGGTGGAGTGGAGTGCCGCTCCCGGGAACCGAGCTTGAGGTCTATGTGGGTATGTGACCGAGCCCGAGGTTTACAGAAGTAGGAGACCGAGCCCAAGGTCTATACAAGTATGAGAAGTTTGAAACCGAGCCCAAGGTCTATACAAGTAGGAGACCGAGCCCGAGGTTTATAGAAGTTTGAGACCGAGCCCAAGGTCTATACAAGTAGGAGACCGAGCCCAAGGTCTAGAGAAGTAGGAGACCGAGCCCGAGGTCCATAGAAGTTTGAGACCGAGTTCAACAGGTCTATAGAAGTATGAGACCGAGGTCTAGAGAAGTAGGAAACCGAGCCCAAGGCCTATAGAAGTACGAGACCGAGCCCAAGGTCTATAGAAGTAGGAGACCGAGACCGAGGTCTATCCTAGGAGACCGAGCCCAAGGTCTATAGAAGTATGAGACCGAGACCAAGGTCTATACAAGTATGAGAAGTTTGAGACCGAGCCCAAGGTCTATAGAAGTTTGAGACCGAGACCAAGGTCTATACAAGTAGGAGACCGAGCCCGAGGTCTATACAAGTTTGAGAGCGAGCCCAATGTCTATACAAGTATGAGAAGTTTGAGACCGAGACCAAGGTCTATAGAAGTTTGAGACCGAGTCCAAGGTCTATACAAGTTTGAGACCGAGACCAAGGTCTATACAAGTATGAGAAGTTTGAAACCGAGACCAAGGTCTATAGAAGTTTGAGACCGAGTCCAAGGTCTATACAAGTATGAGAAGTTTGAGACCGAGACCAAGGTCTATACAAATATGAGACCGAGCCCGAGGTCTATAGAAGTTTGAGACCGAGCCCGAGGTCTATAGAAGTTTGAGACCGAGACCAAGGTCCATACAAGTAGGAGACCGAGCCCAAGGTCCATACAAGTAGGAGACCGAGCCCGAGGTCTATAGAAGTTTGAGACCGAGCCCAAGGTCTATACAAGTTTGAGACCGAGACCAAGGTCCATACAAGTAGGAGACCGAGCCCGAGGTCTATACAAGTTTGAGACTGAGACCAAGGTCTATACAAGTAGGAGACCGAGCCCGAGGTCTATACAAGTTTGAGACTGAGACCAAGGTCTATACAAGTAGGAGACCGAGCCCGAGGTCTATAGAAGTTTGAGACTGAGACCAAGGTCTATACAAGTTTGAGACTGAGACCAAGGTCTATACAAGTTTGAGACTGAGACCAAGGTCTATACAAGTAGGAGACCGAGCCCGAGGTCTATAGAAGTTTGAGACTGAGACCAAGGTCTATACAAGTAGGAGACCGAGCCCGAGGTCTATACAAGTTTGAGACTGAGACCAAGGTCTATACAAGTAGGAGACCGAGCCCGAGGTCTATACAAGTAGGAGACCGAGCCCGAGGTCTATACAAGTTTGAGACTGAGACCAAGGTCTATACAAGTAGGAGACCGAGCCCGAGGTCTATACAAGTTTGAGACTGAGACCAAGGTCTATACAAGTTTGAGACTGAGACCAAGGTCTATACAAGTAGGAGACCGAGCCCGAGGTCTATAGAAGTTTGAGACTGAGACCAAGGTCTATACAAGTAGGAGACCAGGCCCGAGGTCTATACAAGTAGGAGACCGAGCCCGAGGTCTAGAGAAGTAGAAGACCGAGCCCAAAAGGTCTATAGAAGCATGAGACCGAGACCAAGGTCTATAAGTAGGAGACCGAGCCCAAGGTCTATAGAAGTACGAGACCGAGCCCAAGGTCTGGAGAAGTAGGAAACCGAGCCCAAGGTCTATAGAAGTACGAGACCGAGCCCAAGGTCTGGAGAAGTAGGAGACCGAGCCCGAGGTCTATGGGAGTACGAGACCGAGCCCAAGGTCTATACAAGTAGGAGACCGAGCCCAATGTCTATAGAAGTTTGAGACTGAGACCAAGGTCTATACAAGTAGGAGACCGAGCCCGAGGTCTAGAGAAGTAGAAGTCCGAGCCCAAAAGGTCTATAGAAGCATGAGACCGAGCCCGAGGTCTATAGCAGTTTGAGACCGAGTGAGGCCGAGCCCTGACACCAAGGGGACGTCAGGCATCTGTGGACAGGCGTTTCCCCGGTGGCATCGATTTCCTCCTGGCAGCTTCAATCATTAATGGCGGTCAGACTGGCGATGATGTCCTTTCTATTGTTTTGCGCCTCATTAGGGCCATGGCGTGGACGATGGGCGGCTGTGTGGTGCTCGCGTGGGCGGTCCTGGGTGTGCTGTGGGGCCGTTCGGGTCTCACCGAGGGCGTCGTCAGCTCGGCAATCTTTAGG
>NC_091564.1:11826723-11834223 GCF_042767895.1 Penaeus vannamei | reverse complement strand
GCCCAACTTTGTGGTGATCTGGATCCAGGATTTTTTTTAATGATTGCATCAGTTACCCCTATTGCCAATAATGATAATAGTTACCCCTATTGCCCTGTCATTATAGCTAATAGCGAGACAATTTTTTCTATTCATCATTTATGGAATTAGGTCAACAGAAGAAGGAAAAGAAAACATTTATAATATGTGGAGCCTATTGCTTTTGAGTTTGTCAGTTAAGACACCTTCCTTTGATACACTGTAATATGTGAAAGAAAGTAAAAAAAAAAAAAAAGTGTGGATTAAAGAATTATAGATGAAGTAGATGGTCTGATATATTTTAAGTGGTGTATCATAGTTGCACCTTTTATGTCATATGTTGATCTGTACTTTTTTCCACAGCTGTGTTAACAAGGTATGAATTTGTGTACCCTTCCTACATGACATCAGGTGAGGCCAATAAAAAAATGAAAGCAAAGGATCTGCCAGTCAGCGAAAAGGACAGTCAGACTAAGAAAGAAGGTGTTGTTCTTATAGGTAAGATTTTCTTGGATAAGTTTTGAGTTTTAGTATGAAACTGCTATTTTATAATGTGTACATTGAGGCTTATTGGACAGCACAAGATAACAATAGTGATAGTGTGTTTTCTTTCATTCTCAGACAATCTTTGAATTAGAAATTATCTTGGTAACACTGTATTTTAATCACTTTCTGGACCTCACATACATTTTCTTAATCCCTGCCATTGAACTGCCATCTGCATTGACTTTTATTTTTTTCTTATCAGTGAACCTTCTAATCCTGGTAATATGCTTAATATCCACCAAATATCACAAATATCTCATCATCCAACAGAACAACAGAGTGCCACAATCATAGACTTGGTCGGTGAACAGGTTTGGCGCGGAGCTCTCCTTCTTGCAGACTTTATCTTCCACCATCCTGAGATCTTCAAGAATGCAAATATCCTGGAACTGGCTTCTGGGGTTGGATTAACATCCATTGTCGCCAGCATGATTGTAAAGAAAGTTTTGATTACAGGTGAGAATTGATGGTTTAAAATGTTTCTCTGTCCTTACTTTTTGTGTCTTTCTTAAAGGAAATCCACTGTAGTATCAGTTGTAATGAAGATTGATATATTGATAAAGAAAATATTTATCACTTTTTTTTATTATTATACTTGATACAGTTATAAATTCCTATTCTTATTTGTCCTTACTAACCAACAGTATTTGCTCTACCTTTACTGAGATACATCCTTCTCCATATCCTTTCACATTTGGTGATAAAAGGTAGCAGAATTCTCAAATTACTTTTGAACTTCATGGCCTTTAGCATTACCAGCTGATGCAGGATAGCCTGATGCTCAGCTGTTCTGATATCTGTGTCCATTAGCTCTGTTGCATGACTTTCATAATGTTCAAAGTATAAACTTCTAGTCTGATAAGCCAGAGGCAAGAATTTAGAGAGTGCTCAAAGTTGGCCTGGCAAACCCTTAGTTCTCATTCACACATTTCAACCACAGCTTCCTCCAAAACAAACAAACACTTTGAGATTTCACATGTTCCAAGGCCAATGAATGAGCAGTGGTTTAACTCTTGTACTACTGCAGGAAGATATTTATCTCATCCTCCAAGCCAGTAGTATACACTTTTGTTGTTATGTATTGGATGAAGGAAGTTATGTTGTGAGGGAAAAGGATCCATCATTGTTGAATTCATAGGATACTGTGTGGCTGGGACATTGTCCATGATAAGCAGTATCTTGAAAGAAATTTGCCCTATGGCTAGATAAAAACCTCAGAACATAACATTTGCAGAACCAGTCTGCAAAGAGGGACATAATGGACAATGGTGATCCATGTATCTGCAATAGCTGTCCAGTAGATGGGTAACTAGTTTTAGGCTTTACCTGGTAGGGCACAGGTTTTTGAAGGCGTAGATGTCATCCAGATTTTAATCATAAAATCAACTGCATTGCCACAAAATAGGTGTATGAGTCTGTGGCAGTCTTGAAGCCTGGGGCATGGGTCTCATGGTGGCTAATGTAAGTCCCACTTGTAATTCTCATGGTATTCCATGCTTTCAGTAAACTAAGGAATATGAGAGGAAGATAAACTGCATTTGCTTCATCAGCATTGCACATCATCTTGAAAAGAGAAAGCCCTTTCACACATATCAAATTTGGATCATTACATCAGAACTCTTGTGTGAGTCTTATTTCCAAATAGAAAGTGTATTCTCCATCTTGATAATGTGCTTCTTTTATGCAAAATGTACTAACTTTTATACCCTTTACCCTTTTAACCATTTGTTCTTTTCTGCCTTGTTAATGGTTCACATAGCTTACTCATTTATACCAATAGTAGTGAAATATGTTTCCTCCTTGAAATGTCTTTTTGTTGTTGCTTAGGAACATTAGCACTTGCATCACAAGCACTAAGTTTTGGTTCCTTGTTAGTGAACAAACACAGAGACACAAAAGCATGAAGAACACAGAGATGGCAGTAAAAAGGTAATAGCATGAGCCAACAACCAAAGCAGATAAGGTACAGAAAGCTGCATGTAATATATATGCACTCAACCCATAGGCAATGCATTCATTAGTTCAAACTTTGGTTTAAATCATGTTACTATTGTAAAATACATTGAATTATAAAAGAAGTAAAAAAGAAGTTGGTTCATTTGTAAACATTACACAGAGGTTACTTTAGGTTTTGGGTGTTTTATTGTGTTTAGATATACTAGCATGCCTGACATCTCCATGGCAAGCTGTTCTATTTGCTTTGTTGAACCAGCTTTTGTCTTGATTTTTTTCTATTCTTTAGCAGAAAATCAAGCTGCTTAAAAGATTGGAATACTGAATCAAAAAAACAAATAATAGATTAAAATGCTAGGGACACTAATTCATCTCAACCATCCATGTATTTTTAAGGTACGCTGTAATAACTGTATGAAGAGTTACCTATTTCTCTATTGTGTATTCTTTTCAGATGTGGACCGCGGGGAAATTTTTTCTCTAATTCATCGTAATTTCAAAAGAAATAAAGCATTGGTTAAAGCAGAAACCCTTGTGAAAGAATTAGATTTTGATAACCATGCTACAATAGATGAAAACTCTGAGTCACTTAAAGACATCTCTATCATCCTGGCTGCAGATAGTGAGTTTCCTTATGATTCAGTTTTACGTTACGAACTCCCTTTTTTGGAAGGGCTAGGATAGTGCCTTCTTTCAAAGGCCTCGGTTTTGGCAATGACAGACCATTTCCCAGAGTGGATGACCTTCCTTACCTCAGACCATGGGCAGGATTCGAAACCTCTCACTTGGAGACATTCCTGATCCCCTGCAGCATGCACCCCCACTGTACCACAGCGGCCCCACAGATAGTAAGTTTTATCCGAACTCATTGATAGAAAGTTTTATTCATACTTATAGATAGTATGTGTTACTTAAACTTATAAATAGTGAGCTTTATTTAACCTAATAATTAGTAGTTTTATTTTAACTCCTACTATATGTCACGAGTTTTATTAATAAAGTGATATATCAAATTTATCTTTGTATATTTTGATATAATGTATTCAATATATAGGAGGACCAGTTCTGAATTAGCAAGAGCTTTTTCAATCCACTTTGTTGATGTTTATTCTAAATTCATTCAAGTTTATTCAGACTTACTAAACCCTTTCACTAGCGCCACCCCTAGGCTTTAGGTAATTACCTCTATGAATAATATGGCCCTACATAGTCTGTATCCTTGTACCGTGCCGTAACTCTAAGACTTTTTTCTTAAAAAGCTTTGACATTAGATCTGCCATCAGGGCAGGAGAATTATCAAATTTTATTCATTTTGAATGATTAAAGTTTTTTTTTCTTTCTTTCTTTTTTGATTCATTAATTTAGTTTATACTGGTGGTTAGATGATAACATAAATCCCACTTTTTTATTCTTGATATTGCCATTGTGTAATTAGGACAGAATAATGTGAAATTTCCTATCAGGAAATGGACTAAGGAAGAAGGTTGGAAGTCTTGTCATGGTGATACTTAAATTGTTATAGGATATTCATATTTACATTTGATTTTTACTCCTTGATTTAATAATCTTTAAGTTGTGTTTCTAGCAATATAAAAAGGGTTTATTGATATTTTATTGAGTAATGAAAATAATGAATAAATTGTATATAATCTCTTTCTACTTATAGCCTATGTATATGCAAAATACCATTATCGACACATGAAAGAAATATGAAGAAATACATTGAAGATTACTAATAATTTCCCCCCTTTTTTTTTTTTTTTTCTTAGTAATATATAACAACCACTTGACAGAGCTGTTCTTCAAGACAGTATTGAGATTGATGAGTGAACCACCTAACAAGACATTGTATGTGGCACAAGAGAAGAGGTATGTTATATACTTTTTTTTAAGTGTATGAATTATTCATAAGTGAAAAACTGCTAGTATAAGTGTGGGTGCTGGGATGCATGCATGCATGTCTGTGTGTGTTATTTATATATTTTGCATATTGTTAAACTGATATGGAAATTAAATACTATATTAATGCAGTACAATCCTTGTTTTCACAGGTACGTTTTTTCATTTGCATTTTGCTATGATTATTTCCTTGACCGCATAGAGTGGCTGCGTTCTCAGAATACATCAACAATCAACTGGACTACAGAAGAAGTCCCCATCGATTTCAAGCAGTACTTCAACTATGAAAAGACACAGAATTTAGTGCTCTGGAAAATTAGTGCAGAGTTAAAATGATATGGAGGAATTAATATACAATATGTGTATATATATATATATATATATATATATATATATATATATATATATATATATATATATATATATATCTTCTTCATTTCAGTGACATCAATTTTATGGTTGAGTCAGATGTTACAATTAAGTATTAGGTACTGTACATAGATACCTAAATATAAATTTTAGGCAGCAGAAAACTTGCAATATGAATTGAGAATGAATATGAGATTTGATATATTTTTTTCTATATATGAATACAACTAGTGATGTCCATTTACTTTGAAATTTAAAATTGAAACAACTTCACACTGTATGTTATGTATTTGACACATTTCAATTATATCGTCAGAATTTCATGTAATTCTGTGTAAGATTAAATCAAAATGCCTCAAATACAGATCTTGTGCTGTTCTTTGTTGTCATTTACATTTTTTTCTACATATCTTACAATAAAGTTTGGAAAATGTAGGAGTTGAATAGTAAGGTTGCATGTTTTTAAGGTTCCCATAGGAAATTTATTGAATTTTGGAACATGATACTGTGACTTACTACAGGAGTTTAGGAAGCATATAGAAGTCATTGGACAAGAACTAATTTCCCTTATGGTACTGCTGGTATAGTTCAGTATTTTGTGCAATATATGAATTTTACTTTAGAGTATGGTGTATCATTTTATCTTCTGGGTAAGAAATTGGATCTTCCAAGAATTTGGAATACTGTTTTCCTACTTCATGTAATGTTATCAGATAGGATTGCATTTGTTATTTTTAAAATATTAATTCTGAAGCTTTGATATGTTTGTAAATTGCATTTGCATTGTTCTTTTCTTTCTTACATTTGTAAGGAAAGAGAAAGTTATGGAAACTGTACACTGATACGGGAACAACCTGATTATAAAAGGATATTTTTGTATTGCTGAAGCTATTTCTCTATTTTAAAAGTCATGGAACTAAGGAAAAAAAAGAACAAAAAAAATTGTCACTGCCATACCTTTTTGTTGTGAAATTGCAACTCCATAATAACAAAGTATTCTCCAGATCCAAGGCACTCACTTGAATATGTCATATACATTGTGTAGGTATTATGGCATGTCAGAAACAATATCATGTCCATGAACTACGAAGGTGAGTCTATGACAAGTAAAATGTGAATGCAGAATGTGAATAAACTGCAGTTCAGAATACCTCTACCTAGGATTTTGTATCATATCTTCCTGTATAAAAAAAAACTTCTGGTGTTACATTACATCTCACACTTTGATATACAGTAAAATAAAAAATATTAAATTATTTCATATCAAGTAAAGTACATAAGTTATGCATATATAATATCCAAACTTGTAAAGCATTATTGTAATATAATGTTACAACCGTAAGTGAAATTCATTCGTCCTCATCTGTGTAAAATGACAATTATAATTATGAAAAATTATATATGGTAATAGTAATTGTAATATCAAGTATACAACCCAAGTACTTACTCCAAAGTCATTTTTTTACTGTCCTAAAACTTACTTCAGTCTTCTGAGGTGTCAGGTTTTAAAATATACATTCAAAATATCTTTTAAAGATTCAGCTAGGACAGCCTGCATTATTTCTATCAGTCTTATCATGTCAAAGATCAAAGGCCACCCATATCTGGCTTAGCTTGAATTAGTGATTTTTAAAATAAATTCCATAACATGTTAATTTATTACTGACATTAGCATTATGAAAAGGGATAACTTTTCACTCTTCACTACCAGTACTGATTAATTTGATCAAAGATTAATTGATCTAGGAAGAAATTGTAACAATGTTATATGACCTCAATACTTGATTAGGTGAGACTTCATTGAGGTTGTATACCTTATAATCCATACATAGTTTATGCTTTTATACTTTGTATTCCATTATACATTACATCATATTGGATTATATACATTGCAAATAATATAATAAGATACTGGAAGCATTCAGAGAGTGCATACATCCACCAAGTCAATAGGGCCACTGATGCAAGAAAAATATTCAAACTTGAAGAATTTCATTAAAACTAACTATATCCGGATCACCACCGGATGGCATCTGAGTCTGAATATGACACCTCTTGTAAAAATAAATAAATAAAAGTGTTCATAACGTTTTGAGTTATCCTGGTAACCAACAGCAAACTGACCAACGCTACCAAAACAACCTTCATGGCGAGATAATAACATGTCTATCAAAAATAAAAGAATAGATCACGGCCTATCCTTCGAAATGTTAGGTATGAAACTGGGGACTACAAATATAGAAAAGATATGAATGAGAATATATATCTATTGATCCGGTTTCATGCATGTGTATGTGTGGTTGTGTGTGTGTGTGGGGGGGGTGCGTGCGGGCGTGTGTAAAAACGGCACATGTAACTTCAAATTATCCAAGGACGCGGCAATAATTATGTGGGTAGCAAGTGGAAGGTCACGGTCGTCAGGTAATTCGTCAGCTCACGTCTGATATATATATATATATATATATATATATATATATATATATATATATATATATATATATATATATATATATATATATATATATATATATATATATATACATATACGTGTGTGTGTGTGTGTGTGTGTGTGTGTGTGTGTGTGTGTGTGTGTGTGTGTGTGTGTGTGTGTGTGTGTGTGTGTGTGTGTGTGTGTGTGTGTGTGCGTGTGTGTGTGTGTAGTTTCTCTGGGCAGGGACATTATTTGAGAGAAACAGTCTACATAGACCCTTCTAA
>NC_091564.1:11816723-11821723 GCF_042767895.1 Penaeus vannamei | reverse complement strand
GACACAGATCGGGTTATTTTCGTCCCACTTACTGTCTTCTCGGATAAGTCTTCTGGGTTAAACCACAGCGGATGTTAGAAGAGAGAGAACATGGCTTCAGAGGATTCAGAGGAGCTCACTGTGACTTCAGAAGTACATCATTTCTCCAAGGAAGAAGTGATTGACGGTTCCTCGGGAGGCAAGTTGCATTAATGCCGTCATATTACTCTCGTCCTATCGGTTTTTTCAATCATCAGTTTTATTATTACTATATCCACAATGTGTCAGTTTTCAATGGGTGTGATAGATGTGCGCTGCCACAAGGGATAAAAATTCAGTAAGACTTTCCTGTGGCAGATCATTTTTGGTTTACTAATTATAATACAATTGTGATGTCCGAGTTCAATTTTTGAAGTTGATTAATAGTTGATATGACATAGATATTAGGAAATAAGAACTATGATAACAGTGCAGTGATTGCCTTGATGAATTGATAGTTATGATTATTTTAGAGGACAGTATTTTACAAAATTTGTAGAATTTAAAGATAAAGTCACCAAGATAAGTAATATGAAAAGATGTCATATACTGTTGTTTTACAGGTTCAAACTGTATTAGCAATTATTTACCAATAGTTATTGAAAAGCCCACTATCTTATGGCTTATATGACAAATTTAAGGATTGCTGAGGGCCAATTTTAAATGCCAAGGACGTATGCTTGTATCCTGATTATGTTAATTAAGGTGACATTATATGAATTCCTTAAAACTGAAATGTGGACATGACTCATATTCATACATGTTTATGTTTGTACTATAAAGTTTTATATATGTAAGTATTATGTTTATTTTTAAGTATAGATTTTATGTCTGATGTGTGTTTGTATCTGCTTGTATGTGTGTGAAGATGTGTGCATTTATGTGCATATGAACATGTTTGCATGCACAAGTTACTGTAAGTGTATGTCTGTGTTTGTGTTTCTGTGTGGATATTTTTGGTTGAGTGAATAAGCATATGAGTGTTTGAAACCTTATGAGAAAACTGTAACTGGGTGGATGTATGCTTGCATTTGAGATTATGTTACTGGACCTATCAAAAGATCACCACTGCTAAATTTCAGATATGAGCACAATTTCACAAGTATCACAACAGATTGATAAGTCGCAGGAGGTGGAGGACGAGGATTTGTTTGAGTGTATCCTGGGAGCCAATGGCCAGGTGGTGCTCTGGAGTGCAAAGCGAGAAAGTAGGCATCAGTTCCTCCCAGATGTTTAGCATTGCTTGTTGCTCGGCTGTATGACACAAATGACCCATGTGTTTTGCCATTATACCTTTGCTGTATCCCTGCAACAGTCTGTGGTACCTCCAAGCTTGTTGTTGAAGATTGACCCTTTCTTTAGGTAGCTGCTGTGATTAGTAATAACAGTCCCTTTTGTCACCTAGGTCTGCTGTTTCTTGATCCATTTTTACCTTTGATGATATATCTTCATGGTAACTGTGTTTGCAGTTGTTGTGTTATTGATTGTTCAGTTTTTTACATTTTTATGTTATATTGATTGATCAGTTTTTTACATTTTTATGTTATATGTTTTGTTGATGTCTCTTTTTTGTGTTTATGATTTTCCTGTAATAGATAAATATATCATTTTTTTCCTGCATTTATTTGAGATTTTGTAAATAAAAAAGATGTTCTTATGGATTTGATTTCATTTTTTTTTTTTCATATATGAATTTCAAGGAACTTAACACACTTTTAGAGATGGAAAAAAAAAACTTTTATTTTGATTTTTTTGCTGAATATTTAGGAATTCTGTAGTGTCAGGAGTTGTAAAAGGCTTTCTTTTATACCTTACAATTGTATATTATAGTATTATTGCAAGTCTGTTCTGAATTTCAAGTAGATAGTGTCATTGCATTTTGAAGTAAGGATTTTTTGTTTTAAACAAGCAGTTCTTCGGACAGGTATTCTCTTTCCATATTCTGCAACACTAGTTAGTGTGAAAGTTTTTAATGCATGCCCTGGTATTTTACCCCCTGTCACACTTACACACCTATACATTCTGTCTCAGGCAATGGTGTACAAAAATATATCTTTATCACAGAAGTATGAAAAGTATGGGGTATGAATGTTTTCTCAAAAGATATATTCATTTATATGTTTTTTGTGATATGGTGTACAGGATTTTTTAAACTTATATAAAGGTTATATGTTAATTCCGGATGATTGATCTGAACTATAATCAGTGGCTCAGTGGTCTAAAATGCCTGAGTATTGGTCTAGTGCTCGGAAGTCTGGTGCCATGATTGATTCGTACCCCAATTATTCCCAGCACATAGGTGGAGGTGGCAATCTATAGAATCTGTAGTTTAAGGCTATGCAGCATTTGATACCTACCCATCTTATTTATTTATATATTCTAAAGCTGTTTTTTCTTCAAGTACCAAAAGATGTCTTATGTGATTTTATACAAAATCAATCATCCATATGACAAATGAGTCAAGACTGTCCTTGTGTCTGTTAGTTTCATGTAACTTTGTTCTACTGCCTTTGTTCTCACAGTCTTTCTTCTCCTAGTGTACATGTATTTTCAGAGTGCTTTGAACAGAGCATCAATTGGTACTGTCTCCACTCTGGACTGTGAACAGTTCATATTTTTTCAACCGAACAAAATAAAAATTAATTTTATCCTTATTGAACAGTCTCTGGGATTGATGACTTCTGAAACTCATTTTCTGGATGAATGCAAAGGGTGCAACACAAAAAAGTTTTCTGAGTCAGTGTAGTGTGGCTTTCATGAGACCAATACCATCTGACTGACAGTGTTAATATTTTTAAATGCAGTAAATGCAGATGTTATTTCTCATTTATTGTGATGATAATGTGTATAGTGTGTGTGTGTTTTTGTGTTATTGAAATTTGTTTTATTAACACTTAATGCAAGATTATCCCATAGGAAAACATATAAAATATTTTTTGAAAAATCCACAAAGTTGTTTTTCTTGTACAGAATACTAGAAATCACTAAGTATTAACAACAAATATTCAGACTCTCTTACAAAGCAGTCTGATACAATACAACTTCCACAGATACAGATATATATATCTTCCCTTTTATGATGATGGTAGTGTCATTTATATTGAATTAATGATAAATGCAGTTATTGAAATCCTTTATTGCCTTTTCCATTGTAGAAAGTTAACTTGAGACCTAGGTATATTTAGTTGCATTTTTGAAGCCTGCATCTGTGTATCTTTAGAACATATATGCAATATTGAAAAAGGTGATTTCGAGTTTTTATAAGTATAGTTGCACAGCATCAAGATTTTTGTAGAAATAAGATATTGATACCTATGTGGATTGTATTTGTCTTATTCATAGGAAACTATTCTCCCTTCAGCTAAACCACACAATTGATCCTGTTTGGAGGCACTTGAGTCTTTGGGTGAGCACTCAGAGTAGAGTCAAGGGTAGTCATAACTTTGAACTCTGGAAATGCTTCTGCATGAGAATCTGGTGCCATCTTCTAAGTTTTGCAGCTATTAAGACCAAAACTGTTGTCTTAAGCCTCAGTAATGCCTCAGCTTACAATACATCTCACACTGTAAATGTGTATTAGATATGCATTATCTATATTTAATATTCAATTAACATGCAAAGTACAAATAACACGTAATTTGTGTTTGTCTGTTACTCTTTTATGTGGTGCATAACATAGGATTTTTAAGTGATTCATAAAGTTAAAGGTAAATTTCCAATGATATAAGGTATGTATTTTTACAAAAGAAAAAGGTGTTCTCTAATGTGTATGTAATAACACCAATAACCTTTTATATTTTCACCATTCTTTAGCTGTGCCATAGTTTACTACACTTTCTTTCAGCATATAATATATATATATATCAGTAGTTTTTTGAAGTCTAGGTCAGAGATAATCCACCTTGCTCATTCCATACTATGACCTGATTTTCTGAAATCTGGCCTCTTCATATCTTTTAAAACATAATTGTGCTTAGCCTTGGAGAAATTCCAATTTCTGAGAATTATGATAAATTAATATAGATTGTTTAGCTGGACAAGAGAAACAAAATGTTTGCAAAATTAAGACACTTGCTAATAATACATTTTGAAATTTGAAATGTTTCAAAGAATTTAGGATTAACACATACATTTTGTGTATAGTTTGATTAGTAGATTGTAAAGGATCAGTCATAGCTTTAGCTCTCATGTCATTTATTATTCAATGATTTATTTCCCCACAGCTGTGTTATCTAGGTTTGATTTTGTGTACCCTTCCTATATGACGACATGTGAGGGCAGCAAGATAATGAAGGCGGTGGCAGATGCTGATGGAGATCTTCAAGTCACAAGAAAGAACAATCTCCATAAGAAGGAAGGTGTTGTTCTCATTGGTAAGATTTTCTTGGGTTTTGGAAAATGTGATAGTAATGAACTGCAAGGTTTTATTGATATTAGGTATTTCTCAAGATGTATGTATAAAGCTAATGGACAGTGCCAGTTTGGATAGTGATGACTTGTTTTGTATTGATTTTGAATAGTCTTTGACAGAGGAATAGGACTGAAAACTGCGTATCTGATTTACATATATGTTCTCAGCTGTGTTTGCTAACAAACCTTATACCATCCTTGCAAATTATGATTTCACCATTTGCCACTTTGCTTGCTGTCTTTGTGCTCGACTTTCCATCATATACCTCTTTGACTTCTTGTTTGCCTGCTGATGATCCTTCCAACCCTTGTAATGTGCTTAATGACCATCGCTTGCTGATGAATATGGGATGATCTCCAGAACAATATCTTTTCTTCTCAAAGGAAAGGGGTAAGACCTAGATCATCCAGATGTCTTAAGTTATATTTTCATCGTAGTCTTTTGAGTTGAAGTCATCATTGAAAAGGGTAGAAATGTTAGGGATGTTTACTGATTGTTTGGTAAATCTATTGAAATATTATTTTAAAAATTTAAGAAAGGAATGCATAGGGATAGTGTTTGGTTTTTAAGT
>NC_091564.1:11791723-11794223 GCF_042767895.1 Penaeus vannamei | reverse complement strand
GTGTTTGTGTGTGTGTGTGTGCGTTGTTGTGTGTGTGTTTCTTTTAGTGTGTAAATTTTTTTCTTGGAGGAAGTCAATCTTTCAATCCATAGAGAAGGATTAACGCCTTTTTTTTTCTTTATGTTTTTTGTTTTGTCGTTCTATTTTCACTCGGATGTTGTTTTTCTATTGTTGTTTGAGTGTGTTGTTTCTTGTTCTCTCTTTTTGTCTTCCGTTCTTCCCTCTGCGTCTTATGTAAAGGGTTATTGTCTTTCTTCTTTTTCTATTTCTTCTTTCTCTTTCTTAGTCATCTCTATTTTTGTTAAGACGTTTATTATTGCATTTTTACTTTCACCTTTTTGCGTTTTTAATTTGTTTGTCTTGGTGTATTTTTGTTTGTTTGTCTTTGGTGTGCTTTGATTGTCGTTATCGCTTATTTATTTGTTTTGTTGCTAACAAACTACTGTTTTTATTACAATTACTGTTGTGCTTCTTGTTAATTTAAAGCACGGCTGGGCAGACAGTGTGCAAGGTACTTTTACCAGAGGTATGAATACACAATTAAACTGCAAAGCTAACTGGTTTCCGATTGACATCCCAATCAGAATAACTGTCTATTAGACCGAATATTCCACGCATTATAATCACCCCCAAACACTCAATCGTTTAATCGTGCAAGGAAAGAATAGCAATAATAATGATTAATAAGAAAAACACACAAAAAAATGAACGGTAGAAGCAAGGAAAGAATAGGAATAATAATGATAATGAAAAAACAACAACAACAGATAAATGAACGGTAGAAACGCATGACGAAACATAGTCTCCCTCGCACCTTTTCTGCATCGGCGAGCAAGAATACAAAAGACGGAAGCACTGCGCACCGAAATCGCTCGCTCAGGTTACTGTACGCCGAGCTATGCCTCTCTTTCGCTATGCCTCTTACTCTTGGCTTCGAACTTGATCTCAGGAAAGAAAAAGAGAGTATTATCATAAATTATAGCGTCGAGAAAGATCCAAGTTCTGTAGCGGCGGCATAATGTCGGCCAAGCGATCAGTCCGTTATATGTTATATTACTACACGTACTTGTGTTTATACGATTCTCTCTCTTTCTCCTTCTCCCCTTCGTTCCCCTCGCACCCTCCCCTCTCCCCCTTACCGCATTCGGCCAGCAGATAACAGCATGAACTTCCCCAGACCCTTTCGAGGAGCGGCCAAGCAAGCAGGGGCCAGAACGTGGGGAAAGTGTCAGCAACGAGAGGAAGAAGTTGCCGGGGAAGTGAAAGTTACCGCGAGGAGCAAGTCTCTCTGCCGTCTGGCTGGTTCCTCTGCCGGAGGGCGCTGGGCGGTCGGGCGGGCGGCCGGGCGGCAGGGCGGGTGGGTGCCGGCAGCCTCGCCCGGTCGCTCGGTTTAATAAGGTTGCAAGGGCTTAGGTGGTACGTTTCTGGTATGGGCGGCAGGTATTTTGCGGTTGTGCTTCTGGCGCTTTGGTCTGGTTCTGTTTCTCGCTTGTAATGTGCTAAGGCGATATAACTCTCTCTCTCTCTCTCTCTCTCTCTCTATTTTTCTCTCTCTCTCTTTCTCCCCTCCCTCTCTCTTTCTCCCCCCCTCTCTCTCTTTCTCTCCCCCCTCTCTCTCTTTCTCCCCCCTCTTTCTCTTTCTCCCCCCCCTCTCTCTCTTTCTCCCCCCCTCTCTCTCTTTATCCCCCCCTCTCTCTTTTTATCCCCCCTCTCTCTCTCTTTCTCCTCTTCCCTCTCCCTCTCCCTCTCCCTCCCTCTACCCCCCCCCCATCTCTCTCTCCTCCTCGCGGTCCCATTTTTTAAGTCTGTTTATCTGCCTTATTTATCGTTGTCGCTAATTTCACTTTACTCTACTTTTCTTCATTATGCTTTGTCATTTTGTCCATGAATTGTTGTTTTCTTTTATTCATCGGCTCTTTCTACTTGACTTTTATTTTCTTTGTATTCTATCTTACTTTCTTTTCTTATTTTTTTTCTTTTACAATAACTGGTCTTGAATAACAACTTGTGCAGTAGAGTGTTATGTCTTTTCACTTGTTTAAGTACTGCCTATTGTTTGATTTTCTGTAGCACTCTCTCTCAGCTTCACCCGCCCCCCTACATACGCTCTCTCTCTCTCTCTCTCTCTCTCTGTCTCTCTCTCTCTCTCTCTCTCTCTCTCTCTCTCTCTCTCTCTCTCTCTCTCTCTCTCTCTCTCTCTCTCCCTTTCTCTCCCTCTCTCTCTCCCCCCCCTCTCTCTCTCTATCTATCTATCTATCTATTTCATCCAAACACCGTCTCTTAGCCTCCTCATTTCATTTTGATTGTCCCTTTTGGCCGTTTATCCATGTATGTCTATTTATCTACCCGTCTATTTATCCTACATCCGTCCATCGGAATATTTCTAAACCTATTTGTCGTTGAGTTTCTACCCATTTGCTCCACACGCGATCCTCTCCACACTTTTCCCTGAACTCATTCACACGTTCATGATCTCACTCACGAAGCGCATGTGTACCTG
>NC_091564.1:11769223-11774223 GCF_042767895.1 Penaeus vannamei | reverse complement strand
AGTAGTTACGCCAAAACCATTTTCAAAGCGTAGCTAATCGGCCTCGCGTGTAAACTTTATATACTTTCACTTGGTTCTATAGTCTCCGTAGTGTAGTCGATATGGAGATCCGCCGTCAACAAAACACGTCGAGTAATTTTTTTATTTTAATGTTTTAATGAATTGCAGGTTGATTAATCCAGACCATTTAACTAATTGGTAATTTCAAGCGTTATGTATGTATTTTTTTCTCCATTTTTTTCAGGGTGCAATTTTCATCATTTTTCTTTTACTGTCGCATTATCTAATGAATGATCGTTATCAACATCATTATCTTTTATGTCAGTGTTTGTTTATCAAATGTTTGTTTGGATGAAAACGTGTTTGTTTACAGTTAGGAGTGTAAGTTCGCGAAATAGAATGTTTATTTATTTTCGCAAGCGATGATAAGTATTCATGAAAGCAGTCAGCAAATGTTTACATTACTTAGCACTTATAAAATGACTTGCAATGATACTGATTCTATTTGTATTGCATGAAGGAATGTTTCATAACTAGAGTGTCATTGAATACGGACGGCATGGATTTAATCTTGTTACTACGTGTGTTTGTGGGCGTACGTAAGTATATGATGACCCCCCCCTCTCTCTCTCTTCTCTCTCTCTCTCTCTCTCTCTCTCTCTCTCTCTCTCTCTCTCTTACACACACACACACACACACACACACACACACACACACACACACACACACACACACACACACACACACACACACACACACACACACACACACACACACACACACACACACACCTCTCTCTCTCACCGTCTCTCTCTCTCTCTCTCTCTCTCTCTCTCTCTCTCTCTCTCTCTCTCTCTCTCTCTCTCTCTCTCTCTCTCTCTCTCTCTCGCTCTCTCTCGCTCTCTCTCTCTCTCTCTCTCTCTCTCTCTCTCTCTCTCTCTCTCTCTCTCTCTCTCTCTCTCTCTCTCTCTCTCTCTCTCTCTCTCTCTCTCTCTCTCTCTCCCTCTCTCTCCCTCCCCCTCTCTCTCTCTCTCTCTCTCTCTCTCTCTCTCTCTCTCTCTCTCTCTCTCTCTCTCTCTCCCCCCCCCCTCTCTCTCTCTCTCTCTCTCTCTCTCTCTCTCTCTCTCTCTCTCTCTCTCTCTCTCTCTCTCGCTCTCTCTCTCTCTCTCTCTCTCTCTCTCTCTCTCTCCCTTCCCCCTCTCTCTCTCTCTCTCTCTCTCTCTCTCTCTCTCTCTCTCTCTCTCTCTCTCTCTCTCTCTCTCTCTCTCTCTCTCTCTCTCTCTCTCTCTCTTTCACTTTCTCTGTCTCACCTCTCTCTCTCTCTCTCTCTCTCTCTCTCTCTCTCTCTCTCTCTCTCTCTCTCTCTCTCTCTCTCTCTCTCTCTCTCTCTTTCTCTCTCTCTCTCTCTCTCTCTCTCTCTCTGTGTGTGTGTGTGTGTGTGTGTGTGTGTGTATGTGTGTGTGTGTGTGTGTGTATGTATGTATACATTTGTCTATCTGGATATATATATATATATATATATATATATATATATATATATATATATAATATATGTATATATATATTTTATATATATATATATATATATATATATATATATATGCGTGTAATTATGTTATGTAACGTATATATGTATGTACGATTGCATGATCTCGCGTATACATACATGTTAACGAAATGATAATAATAAAATAAATAAACATCTCCGGCGACCCCAAGCCTCGATTTCCTCTCCTCAAGCCACGAAGCCCCCTTGTGCTAGAGCTGTTCACGCGGTGCTGGCATTTCACGGGGCATTAAATCGAGCACGAGACACAGGGGCGGCCTCTCGACGTCTCTCTCGGGGGGCGGTGGATCGCGTCTGGTTCAATGGGCGGGGGGGGGGAAAGACGCGGGTTGGTGGTTTGGCTTCGTTTGGGGGGGTGATGTTGTTTGGTGGGGAATAAGGGTGTTTGATGTTGGTAGTGATGGTATCTTTGTTGTTTGGTGGGAATAAAGGTGTTTGATGTTGGTAGTGGTGGTATCTTTGTTGTTTGGTGTGGAATAAAGGTGTTTGATGTTGGTAGTGGTGGTATCTTTGTTGTTTGGTGGGGAATAAAGGTGTTTGATGTTGGTAGTGGCGGTATCGTTGTTGTTTGGTGGGAATAAAGGTACTTGATGTTGGTAGTGGTGGTATCTGTTGTTTGGTATGAATAAAGGTGTTTGATGTTGGTAGTGGTGGTATCTTTGTTGTTTGGTGGGGAATAAGGGTGTCTGATGTTGGTAGTGGTGGTATCTTTGTTGTTTGGTGGGGAATAAAGGTGTTTGATGTTGGTAGTGGTGCTATCTTTGTTGTTTGGTGGGGAATAAAGGTGTTTGATGTTGGTAGTGGTGGTATCTTTGTTGTTTGGTGGGAATAAAGGTATTTGCTGTTGGTAGTGGTGGTATCTTTTGTTTGGTGGGAATAAAGGTGTTTGATGTTGGTAGTGGTGGTATCTTTGTTGTTTGGTGGGGAATAAAGGTGTTTGATGTTGGTAGTGGTGGTATCTTTGTTGTTTGGTGGGGAATAAAAGGTGTTTGATGTTGGTAGTGGTGGTATCTTTGTTGTTTGGTGGGGAATAAATGTGTTTGATGTTGGTAGTGGTGGTATCTTTGTTGTTTGGTGGGGAATAAGGGTGTTTGATGTTGGTAGTGGTGGTATCTTTGTTGTTTGGTGGGGAATAAAGGTGTGTCATGTTGGTAGTGGTGGTATCTTTGTTGTTTGGTGGGGAATAAAGGTGTGTCATGTTGGTAGTGGTGGTATCTTTGTTGTTTGGTGGGGAATAAAGGTGTTTGATGTTGGTAGTGGTGGTATCTTTGTTGTTTGGTGGGAATGAAGGTGTTTGATGTTGGTAGTGGTGGAATCTTTGTTGTTTGGTGGGGAATAAAGGTGTTTGATGTTGGTAGTGGTGGTATCTTTGTTGTTTGGTGGGGAATAAAGGTGTTTGATGTTGGTAGTGGCGGTATCTTTGTTGTTTGGTGGGGAATAAAGGTGTTTGATGTTGGTAGTGGCGGTATCTTTGTTGTTTGGTGGGGAATAAAGGTGTTTGATGTTGGTAGTGGTGGTATCTTTGTTGTTTGGTGGGAATAAAGGTGTTTGATGTTGGTAGTGGTGGTATCTTTGTTGTTTGGTGGGGAATAAAGGTGTTTGATGTTGGTAGTGGTGGTATCTTTGTTGTTTGGTGGGGAATAAAGGTGTTTGATGTTGGTAGTGGTGGTATCTTTGTTGTTTGGTGGGGAATAAAGGTGTTTGATGTTGGTAGTGGTGGTATCTTTGTTGTTTGGTGGGGAATAAAGGTGTTTGATGTTGGTAGTGGTGGTATCTTTGTTGTTTGGTGGGAATGAAGGTGTTTGATGTTGGTAGTGGTGGTATCTTTGTTGTTTGGTGTGGAATAAAGGTGTTTGATGTTGGTAGTGGTGGTATCTGTTGTTGTTGGTGGGAATAAAGGTGTTTGATGTTGGTAGTGGTGGTATCTTTGTTGTTTGGTGTGGAATAAAAGTGTTTGATGTTGGTAGCGGTGGTATCTTTGTTGTTTGGTGGGGAATAAAGGTGTTTGAGGATGGTAGTGCTGGTATATTTGTTGTTTGGTGGGGAATAAAAGTGTTTGATGTTGGTAGTGGTGGTATCTTTGTTGTTTGGTGGGGAATAAAGGTGTTTGAGGATGGTAGTGGTGGTATATTTGTTGTTTGGTGGGGAATAAAGGTATTTGATGTTGGTAGTGGTGGTATCTTTGTTGTTTGGTGGGAATAAAGGTGTTTGATGTTGGTAGTGGTGGTATCTTTGTTGTTTGGTGGGGAATAAAGGTGTTTGATGTTGGTAGTGGTGGTATCTTTGTTGTTTGGTGGGAATAAAGGTGTTTGATGTTGGTAGTGGTGGTATCTTTGTTGTTTGGTGGGGAATAAAGGTGTTTGATGTTGGTAGTGGTGGTATCTTTGTTGTTTGGTGGGGAATAAAGGTGTTTGATGTTGGTAGTGGTGGTATCTTTGTTGTTTGGTGGGAATAAAGGTGTTTGATGTTGGTAGTGGTGGTATCTTTGTTGTTTGGTGGGGAATAAAGGTGTTTGATGTTGGTAGTGGTGGTATCTTTGTTGTTTGGTGGGAATAAAGGTGTTTGATGTTGGTAGTGGTGGTATCTTTGTTGTTTGGTGGGAATAAAGGTGTTTGATGTTGGTAGTGGTGGTATCTTTGTTGTTTGGTGGGAATAAAGGTGTTTGATGTTGGTAGTGGTGGTATCTTTGTTGTTTGGTGGGGAATAAAGGTGTTTGATGTTGGTAGTGGTGGTATCTTTGTTGTTTGGTGGGAATAAAGGTGTTTGAGGATGGTAGTGGTGGTATCTTTGTTGTTTGGTGGGGAATAAAGGTGTTTGATGTTGGTAGTGGTGGTATCTTTGTTGTTTGGTGGGAATAAAGGTGTTTGAGGATGGTAGTGGTGGTATATTTGTTGTTTGGTGGGGAATAAAGGTGTTTGATGTTGGTAGTGGTGGTATCTTTGTTGTTTGGTGGGAATAAAGGTGTTTGATGTTGGTAGTGGTGGTATCTTTGTTGTTTGGTGGGGAATAAAGGTGTTTGATGTTGGTAGTGGTGGTATATTTGTTGTTTGGTGGGAATAAAGGTGTTTGAGGATGGTAGTGGTGGTATCTTTGTTGTTTGGTGGGGAATAAAGGTGTTTGATGTTGGTAGTGGTGGTATATTTGTTGTTTGCGAATAATGGAGCCTTTGAGTGCTTTGCTTATGTTTGCTATTGTTTTCGTTGTTTTGTTCATGAAGTCTTCTTCCTAACAATTTCTTATTCCTTGATATCCTCCCACGGATATTTCTTCCTCTAGAAACTTAACTATATTTTGACTACATGTTTATTCTTATTATAAACGCACTTAAAACATGGTACGTTTATGTAATCATAGACAATACGACATTAAAGTTTTTAAAATTCGTTAACAAGGAGATCACGTCTCGGAACGCCCCTTTCCTGTCCTCTCGTGT
>NC_091564.1:11751723-11754223 GCF_042767895.1 Penaeus vannamei | reverse complement strand
GAGGGAAGGGAGGGGAAGGGAAGGGAGGGTGGGGGGAGGGGGGAAGGGTGGAGGGGGACTTGCTTGCTTGCTTGCTTGCTTGATTGGTTGGTTGGTTGCTTGCTTGCTTGCTTTTGTGGGGGGAAGGTTTGTGTGTTTTTTTTTGGGGGGTGGGGGTTAGGGGGAGGGGGGATGTAGGGGTTGGTCGTTGGTTCGTTTTCAGGTTTTTTTTTCATTGTTGTTGTTGTTGTTGTGTGTTATATTTGTCGTTTCTGTTTCGCTTTTTGTTTGTTTCGATTCTGGTTGTTCTGGGTTCGTTTTGTGTGTGTGTGTGCGTGTGTGTGCGTGCGTGTGCGTGTGTGTGTGTGTGTGTGTGTGTGCGTGTGTGTGCGTGTGTGTGTGTGTGTGCATGCGTGCGTGCGTGTGTGTGTACGTGCGTGCGTGCGTGTGTGTGCGTGCGTGCGTGCGTGCGTGCGTGTGTGCGTGCGTGATTGTCTATGTTGACTCTGATTCGTGATGATCTGCGGTTTCTTGGTCGTCCTCGTTGGCGTTGATTTGCGTCGGAGTTTTCTGTCCTTTTTACGTCGCGTTTGTCCTTTTGGGGGAAAGAAGGACCTTCCTCGCTTCGTGTTTAGGCGGCGTCTCAATTTTGCGATATTTTTAATTGGTCTCCTCGGGCTATGGTTGACAGCTGGTGATTTCTGGGTTATTTTTGTCCCAGTTAAGACTCTCTGATTTGGTGTTTGGTTCGTTGGTAGTATGGTTGGCAGCGGTTTTTGGTTTGTTGGTAGTATGGTTGGCAGCGGTTTTTGGTTTGTTGGTAGTATGGTTGGCAGCGGTTTTTGGTTTGTTGGTAGTATGGTTGGCAGCGGTGTTTGGTTTGTTGGTAGTATGGTTGGCAGCTGGTAGTTTCCGGTTGGTATTCTGTGAATGTTGTCGACTCTGCGTTAGTTTATAATTTCTTGGATATATATGCTCGGTGGATAGCATTATTATTTTTTTTTCTGCGTCGTTTGTACTTGATTCTGTGACGGTCCGTGATTTACTGGCTTTGTGAGTGGCGCTGTTCTTTCTTCTGAGATAGTTTCCCGTTCGTCCGTTGTGTGTCGCTTCTACGTCTCTCGCATCGATGTGGCTGAAGTCTGTACTTGATAGGCAGGTGGCGTTGTTGTATTAATTTTTTGTGTGTGTTTATAAAGCTTGTATTTTCCTGAAGGAGATGTGGTCTGCGGGCTAGATTTTAAAGCTTGTTTGATGCGTGTCAATTTTATGTTTTATAATTATTTGCGATTTTTGTGTTACTGGTTACCGTTAATTTCTGGGCTAGTTTATATATTTTTATTGCGATGCTGTGTTCGCTTCCATTTACGTCATCTGTCTAAAGCTAGTTTAATGCCGTTTTTATATTACCTAGCGTCATTACTTTAAAAAAATCCTCGTTTTGAATTATTTAACTAATCTGCCGAACTGGTATTAAAAACTAATTCCAAAGGTTCCTCTACCGTAATAATCTTTTGCTCAGATTCGTCTTGTAATATACTTATTATCGCACGTGCGCTGCCATGCTTCTATAAAGTTTTAAGTGTGAATGAGTCCACCTCATAACACCTGCTTTTACAATCAGCGTCTTATCATGGCTTGGAATTAACGATCCAGTACACGGGGATAAAGAGAGGGTAGAGGAGAGATAGAGGGGAAGGGGGGGAGAGAGAGGGAGAGAGCGAGGAAGAGGGAAGGGTGGAGTTGGAAGAAGACAGAGAGAGAGAGAGGGAGGGAAGGAGGGAAGGGGAGAAAGAAAAATAGAGAGAGAGAGCGAGAGGTGGGGGGAGAGGGAGAGAGAGAGAGAGAGAGAGAGAGAGAAAGAGAGAGAGAAAAAAAGAAAGAGAGAGAGAGAGAAAGAGAGAGAGAGAGAGAGACAGAGACAGAGACAGAGACAGAGACAGAGACAGAGACAGACAGACAGACAGAGACAGACAGAGAGAGAGAGGGAAGGAAAGAGAGAGCCACAATCACACAATCAAATCAACATTCAATAAACCTACCCCCGTAACGTTCACCACTTTCTCGTTCTCATCCCTGCATGGCCGCTGCATGACCACGCCCAGATTTACATCATCGTACATAACTGACTAACCTGCTGATACACCTCACAAACCGTACTGTCAACATATCAGTAGCTTTTCCTCTTCCACTTCCTCTTCTCTCGAATAATTCTTCTCTCTTCGTTTCGTCTTTTCTAAATTAGTATTTTTTTTTGTTCTTCTCTTCCTTTCCTTCTCCTGTCCCTTCCCTTTCCCTTCCTTCAGGTTTCCCTTCTTGCTCCATCTCCTGTCCCTTCCCTTTCCCTTCCTTCAGGTTTCCCTTCTTGCTCCCTTTTTCTATGCTTTGTTTCAACACCTTTCTACCCCCTCCCTTTCTCCTTCCCTTCCCTCCCTCCTCCCCATTAGCCGCCTCCCTTTAACCCGTTCACCCACTTCCTCCTTCCCTCCAACCCGCCTTCTCCGTCTCTCCTCCCTCTCCC
>NC_091564.1:11736723-11739223 GCF_042767895.1 Penaeus vannamei | reverse complement strand
TCTCTCTCTCTCTCTCTCTCTCTCTCTCTCTCTCTCTCTCTCTCTCTCTCTCTTCTCTCCCTCCCTCCCTTCCTCCCTCTCTCCCTCCCTCCTTCCTCCCTCTCTCCCTCCCTCCCTTCCCTCTCTCTCCTCTCTCTCCCTATCCTCCTCCCTCCCTCCCTCCTCTCTCTCTCTCTCTCTCTCTCTCTCTCTCTCTCTCTCTCTCTCTCTCTCTCTCTCTCTCTCTCTCTCTCTCTCTCTCTCTCTCTCTCTCTCTCTCTCTCTCTCCCTCCCTCCCTCCCTCCCTATCCCTCCCTTCCTCTCTCCCTCTCTATCCACTCGTGTTCCCTATCCTCCTCCCTCCCTCCCTTCCTCTCTCTCTCCCTCCCTCCATCTCTCTCTCTCTCTCTCCTCTTCTTCCTCTCTCCACTCGTGTTCCCTATCCTCCCTCCCCCTCCCTTCCTCCCTCTCTCCCTCTCTTCCTCCCTCTCTCTTCCTCAATCCCTCCCTCTCTCCACTCGTGTTCCCTATCCTCCCTTCCTCCCTCTTTCCCTCTCTTCCTCCCTCTCTCTTCCTCAATCCCTCCCTCTCTCCACTCGTGTTCCCTATCCTCCCTTCCTCCCTCTTTCCCTCTCTTCCTCAATCCCTCCCTCTCTCCACTCGTGTTCCCTATCCTCCCCCTCCCTTCCTCCCTCTCTCCCTCTCTTCCTCCCTCTCTCTTCCTCAATCCCTCCCTCTCTCCACTCGTGTTCCCTATCCTCCCTCCCTCTCTCCACTCGTGTTCCCTGCCCTCCCTCCTTCCCTCCTTCCCTCCCTCACTCCCCTAAAACACACTAAATCTACCACATCAATTACTATCCTTCCAGCTCGTGTTTTTCCGCAGCCGTGGCAGCGATCCGGATTAATCCCGCCGAGTAGCAGGAATGGCAACCGATAACCAATATTCCCAGCTATTCCCGGTATTTAAAATCAGGAATGGCATGAGCTCGAACCTGGATTCCGAGCGGCTTGTAGCACGAGAATCCGATGGTACGAGTATTCAGTTATCCGGGTATCCGAATATCTGATTATTCGAGTATTGGGGTATCCGATTATCCGAATTCTTGTGTCCGATTTTTGAGTATCCGATTATCCAAATATCTTGTTATCCGGGTATTTTAGTATCCGATTATCCAAATATCCTGTTATCCGACTATCCGAACATCCGATTAACCAAATATTTGAGTGTCCGATTATCCAAGTATCCTGCTATCCGATTATTTGAGTATTCGATTATCCGAGTACTTAGTATCCGGATATCAGATTATCCGACTATTTAAGTGCCCGATTATCCGAGTATCTGAGTATCCGAAGATCCGAGGATCCGCTTATCCGAGTATTTACAACAACAAGTCCTCAGTCTCCCGGTCGGCCCCGCTCGGTTGTGGATCTCCCGTTATTTAAAGTCCAGTTTAGTTCGGTTTAGTCTTCTGTGAGACTGTCTATGTGCGCGTGTGTGACAGAGAGAGAGAGAAATAGAGAGAGAGAGAGAGAGATAGAGAGAGAGAGAGAGAGAGAGAGAGAGAGAGAGAGAGAGAGAGAGAGAGAGAGAGAGAGAGAGAGAGAGAGAGAGAGAGAGAGAGAGGAGATGGAGAGAGAGAGAGAGAGAGGAGAGAGAGAGATGGAGAGAGAGAGAAGAGAGAGAGAGAGGGGGAGAGAGAGAGAGAGATGGAGAGAGAGAGAGAGAGAGAGAGAAGAGGGGAGTATGTGTGTGCTATGTATACGCGCGTGTGTGTGTGCGTGACAGAGAGAGAGGGGGGAGAGGGAGAGAGAGAGAGAGAGTGAGTCTGTGTGTGTGTGTGTGCTATGTATACGCGCGTGTGTGTGTGTGTGTGTGCGTGACAGAGAGAGAGGGGGGAGAGGGAGGGGGAGAGGGAGGGAGGGAGAAAGAGAGAGAGAGAGTCTGTGTGTGTGTGTGTGCTATGTATACGCGTATTCTGCACATAGTGTATTTCACCTTCTCCAGCTCTGTCTAGTTCGATCTATGACAATATCAAAATTCCAAAAAACTCTTTCCCAAATCGTCTTTTCTTATTTTCCTTCCTTTGATGACCTCCTCGACATGACCTTGAATGCCCTTGCATGACCTGCCTCTGCATGACCTCCCCTTGTATAAGCCCCCCTCTGTACATTCATCCTCTCCGCAAAAGATCTCGATTCTTTTGCATAACTTCTCCCCCCCGTGCATGACCTCCATTCTCACGCATGACCTCACGCTGTGACCTCAAGGATGAATTCACCGTAGTCGAGGCTTGCGTATAGAGGTGAACTACCGCCGTCCTAGCCACATCCTAGATTCCTTGAGACAACTCATCCTGAATAGTAAGCAGGTTCTGAGACTCCCTGGAACCCGGCGGACGGTCGCGCTCGATGGCTGGCTGGTATAGCGACGCCGTTGGTGCTCCGTCTCTTTGTCGGTTGGTTCGTCTGTGTGTTCGTTCTCTCTCATTTCTTTGTCCTTCTTCTTCTTCTTCTTCTTCTT
>NC_091564.1:11694223-11696723 GCF_042767895.1 Penaeus vannamei | reverse complement strand
GGGGGGGGGTGGGGCACGCGGGTACAGTCGACTCCCTTCGCGTCGAGAGCGGGAACGCCGCCGGAAGACACTCATTCGTTCAGTGATTTTTTTGAACGTGAGTGAAAGTTATTAGGAGGAATTTGGACTCGGTTGCATTGCTAGTGATTATTCTATTATTATTGTGCTTACCTTGGGTGTTTTTTTGAGGGGGAGTTATCTTGTGTGTGTGTGTGTTTTGTTTGTTTGTTTTTTGTTTTCTTATCATTTCATTTACCTTGCTTTTTTGTTGTTTTTTCATTCCTCTGGTTTTCTTTTTTCTTTTTGTTTTGGTTCGTTCGTCTTTCATTATTCAAAATAGAATCTCAATGCAAATTGCACTGCTGATACAATAACAATAAATAGTCTTAATGTCTGTATGTATTACGTTATCCACTCACCTTGCTTCCTCCAATTGTTATTTCTTGCAGCGTGTTTGTTTAGATATTAATTTGTTTATAGATAATCAGTGACTACTTTTTTGAGAATTTTCTTTTTCTTTTCGACGGACTTTGCATTAATCTCAAGATTATACCTGTAAATATTACTCGTATTACAACTGCCTTGTCGCCTGTTAACTAATTAAAGTGTACTTTTAATAATAAATACTTCTCCCTTTTCCACAAATACAGCAATTAACATATTCATATACTATATGTCATATCCATGTAAAGGTGCGTCTGTTTTCCACGATTGCCTTCTAAGCAAGTAACAAACAGGAAAACAATAGGAGATGGATAAGTAAATAAATAAATAGCAAGTGATATATCAAACTGGAAAGAAAGGAAATAGGAGATAGATAAAGTAAAAAAAAATAGCAAGTAAAATAAATTAAATGAATAAATAGCAAATAAAAATCAAGTAACAAGCAGGAAAACAAATAGGAGATAGATAAAGTAAATAAATAAATAGCAAGTGATATATCAAACAGCAAAGCAAGGAAGTAAGAGATAGATAAATTAAATGAATATTTAGCAAATAAAAATCAATTAACAAACATGAAAGAAAGGAAATAGGAGATAGATAAAGTAAAAAAAAATAATAGCAAGTAAAATCTCAAACAGGAAAGCAAGGAAGTAAGAGATAGATAAAGTAAATTAATAAATAGCAAATAAAAATCAAGTAACAAACAGGAAAACAAGGAAATAGGAGGAAGATAAAGTAAAAAAATAAATAGCAAGTGATATATCAAACTGGAAAGAAAGGAAATAGGAGATAAATAAAGTAAAAAAAAATGAATAGCAAGTAAAATTTCAAACAGGAAAGCAAGGAAGTAAGAGATAGATAGATTAAATTAATAAATAGCAAATAAAAATCAAACTTGGAAGGTAAAGAAGGAAAGGAAATATAAGATAAATAAAGTAAATACGTAAATAGCGAGTAAAATAACAAACAGGAAAGCAAGGAAATAGGAGATAAATAAAGTAAATACGTAAATAGCGAGTAAAATAACAAACAGGAGAGAAAGGAAATAGGAGATGAACAGAGTAAATACGTAAATAGTGAGAAAAATAACAAACAGAAGAGAAAGGAAATATGAGATAAATAAAGTAAATAGATACATAGCAAGTAAAATAACACACAGGAGAGAAAGAAATAGGAGATAAATAAAGTAAATACGTGAATATTGAGTAAAATAACAAACAGGAGAGAAAGGAAACTGGAGATAAATGAAGTAAATAATTAAATAAAGTTCACTGTGAATGTTAAGAATGTTAAGACAAGAGTATCGCATTTTTCTTCTGTTTCTCCTTCTTTTAATTATTTCTCCTTCAATTTCTTCTCCCTCAACCTCTTCCTTTGCTTCTTCTTTGGCTTAATTCTCCTCCTTCTTCCATCTCCGTCCTCCTTCTTCCCTTCTCTTCCTCTCTCATCCTCCCCCCCCCTCCTTCTTTTTATCCTCCCTCCTCTCTCCTCATCTTCCTCCTCCACTTCCTTTTTCATCCTCATCCTCCTCCGTCTCCTCCCTTTCCTCCTTCTTCTCCTCCTCCTCCTCCTCCTCCTGTTGTTTATCCTCCTTTTCTCCTCCTCCCCCCCTTTTCCTCCTCTCTTCCTCTTTCCTTCCCCCTATTCCTCCTCTTCCTCTTCCTCCTTCTCGTCCTCCTTTTCCTCTTCCTCCTCCCTCCCTCCTCCTTTCCTTCCCCCTCCTCCTTTTCTCCTTCTCTTCTTCATCCTATTCCTCCCTCCCTCTACCCTCCTCCTACTCCCTCTACCTCCTCCTCCTTCCTTCCCATCCTCCTCTTCCTCCTCCTTGTCCTCCCTCCCCTCTTATTATTATTCCCTTTTCTCTTCCTCCTCTCCCCCCCCCCCCCTTTCCTCTTTTCTCCAACTCCTCCTCCTCCTCTTCCTTTTTTCCTCCCTCCTCTTCTTCCTCCTCCTCTCCTATTCCCTCCACCTTCCTCCTCTTCCTCCCCCTCCTCCTCCCTCTACCCCTCCTTCTCCCCCTCTACCTCCTCCCTCCCCCTCCACCTCCTCCTCCTCC
>NC_091564.1:11673901-11678901 GCF_042767895.1 Penaeus vannamei | reverse complement strand
CACCACCACCACCACCACCACCACCATCATCATCATCTTCACCACTGCCACCACCACCACCATCTTCACCACTGCCACCACCACTACCACCGCCACCACCACTACCACCGCCACCATCACCACCATCACTACCACTGCCACCATCACCACCACCACTACCACCGCCACCAATCTCATCTCTGTTGTTATTATTATTGTCATAATTGCTAGTTTTGTTCTGTTATTTTGAATAAGTAATTTCTATGATGGTATTCATTTATTTACTCAGCAAGTGTTTTTTGAAGTATGTAATTAATATTATATGCAGTATTTTGAACTACTAAGTGCTTGTAGAAAAGTGTTAGGCTACTTGTACATCGAGTATAGCAGAGCTGTATATTCCATAATGCTGTTGCTAAAGTCAGTGTAAATTAATCATTATTTTTTATTTCAACATATTTTATTGATATTTATACATTTGTATGTTGATATTTCATTAATTCATTTTTCTTGTGTTTATGCATTCAAGGAAACAGGAAAAGAGGTTGTGGTCGATAGTTTTCTTTTTAGTTTCACGGGGTTATTTTGGTTTTAAGAAAGTAGGAGTAAATTGATGTAAAAACCATTAGTCTAGAAATTCACATTGGTCATTAACGTACAGGAAGGATCCTTTTTTTTCTTCTTCTTTTGTATGAAGATAAATTAAATTCCTAGGAAGGATATTGAAGCACTGGTCTTACATTAGTGAAATTGAGTTTTGTAGATAATATTTGGTTCTTGAAAAAGTTGTGTTCAATATAGCTTATAATGGAAATAGAGAGAGAGTGATATGTTGATACAACCCATATTGTTGCAGATAGAATCATATTGACAGTAAGAAGCAGCTAATAAGTTTATGCAGTGATTTGTTATTCAAAGAGCAGAAAATTGCTCATAGTTAGTACTTTATTTAGCTCCAAGGGAACTTTGTGGCTGCTGATTAGCATTCATAACTTAATGTAGATTTTGAATTAATTCTTCTGTTTAGTCATTTTAAAAGTCATGGAAGAGATAAATGATACATGTAGCTTGTGTATGTATTTCTTCTTTGAAGCTGTCAAATGACTATTATTTTACCAAAAATTAATTATTATTATCGATATAGTTATTATTATAGTTATTATTATTCTCTCATTCAGAATAATCAGATGATAAAATCATCAGGTTGATAAGAAAAAGGATAGATTGCATTTATACTCTTAACACTAGCTGATCATAATACTAAAGGTAAGAGAGGTAAGGTGTAGCAACATACAGTTTGACTTGAATAGATTAGCATATTTCTCTCTCTCCATTCTCACTTTTTTCCTTTTTTTTTTAAATCTTGTTTTTATAGTCAGTCACAATCTCCAGGCATTTGGACTAAATTTTTCTGTTTCCATTTCACAGTCGTGAGCAAGGATCTCGGAGAGACATGAATGAAGAGGAGAGGCTCCTGCGACTCTTTGTTGTTGTGCCAAAGTCGCTAGGGGAAGCTGAGCTCAGGGAGCATTTTGTACAGTTTGGTGACATTGACTATGTCTCCATTGTTCGTGACAGGAATACTCGTGACAGCAAAGGCTTTGCTTATGTTAAATATCACAGGTAATGTTATGATTTTTTCATAGTGAAATTCTCACATATGAGTACCTGTTTGTCTAGCTGTTTGTCATCATGCTTATATATTCACACCATTTATACATGTTATGCTGAATGGTCTTTTCAGGATGTCACATGCTGCAAAAGCCTTTGAGAGCTGTGAACGTACCTTTAAGCCAGTTTTTGCTGACCCCAAGCCCCAGAAATCGGATGGGCTAAAGTTTGAAGGGGGGGGCCGAGACCTCAGAGATCTGCGGGGCAGTGATGGCTATGGGGGAGGGTACTCTTCAGGCCCACTCACCCCACACCACAATAACCATCATTCGCCATTCGACGCCATTTCTTATAGTGAGTGTTAGTAGAACTCGCTCTTTTTTTATGTTCTGCTTTACCTTTTTATCTGTACCTAATTGTATTTTTATTATTATTATTATTATTATTATATATATATATGATTTTTAATTTTCAATGGACTGAACTTGAACATTTTTTTTTTTTTTTTTTTTTTCCCCCCCACAAATATTGTTTTGTGATATAGTATTTGATTAAACCTTTCTTCTCTCTAGTCAAAATTAGAAATTACTTTAAAGTTTACTGTATGTTTTGTTTATTCTTAAGAATATATATTTCCCTTTGGTAAATATATATTTACCCAATTAGTAAAAAAAAAAAATCGGGTTTTTCAAAATCTGGCCACAGTCTCCCAGTTCCATTATGTAGAATAACTGTTATTATATGTTTTTCTTTTATATTTGTTTATTTACCTGTGCTTGATAGTCTTGCTTCTCAAAGTTAACGTTTTATTAGGAGCAATTTAAGATGTCACATAAGCAATTCAGACAAACTAAAGATTAAAATTACCAAGCATGACAGTACAATTAGCACTGAGTGCAATGTTGAAGATATTTTTTAAAAATGCACCTGAACTACTTTGAATGATCTTATATGTAATGAACACAATGTGGAAATGTCACTTCACTTTGGACCTTTTTCATAGAAGTTGTGTTGAACCACTTAGATCAAATAGAGCCATGTATAAATAGAGTTAAAAGATTATCTCGTACGTGTTGTCAACTTTGGGATGTAGCTGCTTTCTCTATATCATTTTGTAAGTCATTTTTAATTTTTTTCTTGTTTATTATATGAGGTGCGGTTGTTCTTTTTATTTATTTATTTATTTATTTTTCTTGTTCTCTTTTCGTTTTATTCTTGTTTTTTTAGGCTGAGTTGCACAGGTCACTGATGGGTATGATTTTGCACGCATTTTGTACATAAGAAGTAAAGAGAACTGCATGGAATGGCAAAATCAAGAGCCTTTATTCTATTTTTAAACTTTTTTTATTTATTTTTCTTTTTCTGACACAGTTCTAGATTGATTCAAGCTAAGATGTCCTCTGTAAAAGTGTCATGTTGAGCCAGAGTTTAAAGTCTCATTTATATGGCAGTATAGAAGTATATGCACTAAAGTATTTAACATATATTTTGTCTAGTGCTCTTTATTAATAGTTTTGACTATAGCTTCCATGTTTTAGTGAATTGAATCTCTAATAAATCTCTACCTTTTCAATCTTTCGACTCAGTGGTGATATAGCCTCTTTATTCTATTTTTTTTTTTTTTTTTTTTTTTTTTTTTTTTTTTTTTTACCTTGTCACTACTACTACTACTACTACAACTACTACTGCTCCTATGGCATACTATTGTTATATCACTAGTATTATTATGAATATTCTTAATGCTTTATCCTAGTGGACTTGACAGTTAATTGTCTTTTTCCGTATCTACTTCCAGAGTCTTTACCATTTTCTTAAACCTGCCTCTCTTTGTTTGTGACAACCCTTTCTGGAGACTCTAGGCTACCCGAAGTGTGCGTAGAGAGATAGCTTGATTCACTTTACGGTCAGGGACTTCCTTTATAGCGCTTTCAGTATATGACAATTAAGTAATGGGGGACAAGAGGACTTATAACATGACTCCTGAATGTTGTCTGAAGCTGGAAAGCTTTATTTTTATTCATTCATTAATTTTTTTTAGCCAGATTGTTTTCTATACATTGTTTATCACTTATTGTTTTGTTTTGTTTATCTGTTGTTTTTTTGAATGGTACCAGTTTGATAAATATTTTGTTTATCTCTCATTATTCATCCCTTGTAATTTTTTCCCACCCAAAAGTCTGTTAGTTGTGTTAACCCGAAGTTGTTGGGATGGCAAGAATACATGCCACGCCCTTTGTCTTTTTATTTATTGATTGTTGTTGCATCTAGACGGCTTTACAAGTGTTTAATTACCAAGGAGTCAATTACCAGTCCTGCCAATCTCACAAGTTCACCCTTTTCCTTGATTATTTGGTAAGATTTTCCTTCATATTTTATTGTGATTAGTATCAGTAGTAACTTTATAATGATCATGATATCAAAAGCAATAATAACAACATTGATACTAATAGTAATAGGTTTTTCCCACCTGAAAGCTCAAGGAAATGGGAAATCAGCCAAGAATATGTAGGCTTACTAATTGGATCTCCTTGGTGGCTGATCACTTGGAAGGCCATCTTTGTGCAAAAAAAAAAAAAAAAATCACTAAAGAAAAGGATAGTGTGATCTGGCACCATTGGGTTAATGTGTTTATCTCTGTATATATATATGTGTGTGTGTGTGTGTGTGTGTGTGTGTGTGTGTGTGTGTGTGTGTGTGTGTGTGTGTGTGTGTGTGTGTGTGTGTGTGTGTGTGTGTATGGGTGTGTGTATGTGTGTATATATATGTGTGTGTGTATATGTGTGTGTAAAAGTGTGTGTATGTGTGTGTGTGTGTGTATATGTGTGTGTGTGTTTGTTTGTGTATGTGTGTGTGCGTTTGTGTGTATATGTGTATATAAGTATGGATGTGTGTGTGTGTGTATGTATATGTGTGTGGGTGAGTGTGTGTGTGTGTGTGTGTGTGTGTGTGTGTATGGATGTGTGTGTGTGTGTATGTATATGTGTGTGTGTGTGTGTGTATGTATGTATGTATGTATGTATGTATGTATGTGTGATATATGTACATAAAATATTTTTGTTATAATTTTTATTGTTCATATAGTTTTATTGGCATTATTTTTATTACTGTTATTATTATTATTATTATTGTTATTATTATTATTATCATTAATATTATTATTATTATTGTTATTGTTTTCAATGTTATTATTATTATTATTATTATTATTATTATTATTATCATTATTATTATTGTTATTGTTATGATTATCATCATCATCATTATTATTATTATTTTTATTTTTATCATTATCATCATTATAATTGTTATTATTATCATCATTATTATCATCATCATCATCATCACTACTACTACTACTATTATTATTATTATTATTATTATTATTATTATTATTATTATTATTATTATTA
>NC_091564.1:11648901-11661401 GCF_042767895.1 Penaeus vannamei | reverse complement strand
AAAATGAAAAATTGCTTTCTGGGTTCACATGTGCTTTTTCATTTCAGGGTCGGCAGGACACAACAACATGGGCACTCAAGGGCAGACTGGTGGTGGAGAGACGTATGACCCCTCCTACTGCTCAGTCAAATTACCTCCCCCACAGCCTCTAGCACCTGTGGACTCGGCAGTGGCGGAAAGGCAAGTGGAAAAACAGATGTTGATACTTCATTTAGAGAGAAGATGGGGAAGGGAATTGTTCACTTAAATGGGATGGGTTTCCCCCTTTTCTGATTGTGTTTTATAGAAGTAGTACAGTTTCTCTCCGAAATTGTGTTAATTAACATGAATTCTTATTTCAGGTTGTTTATTGTGTGTCATCCGTCACCACCCCCGATATATGCATTGAAGGATGTCTTTGGAAGATTTGGAAACCTTATTGATATTTATATGCTGAACGGAAAAACTTTCGGATATGCTAAATATGCTAGCAAAGATTCAGCAGATAAGGCAATTGTGGTATGTCTCTAGTGGTGATTTTTTATCAATAAGTTGTAAACTTCACTTGATATCAATAAAGTCATTTATAGCCTGTGCATAGAAAGTCATACTTTATTTCATAGAGTTCAAGAACATAAGATACTAACTGTCCCCAAGCTACACTCTATGGTGTGAAATGACATCCTATATATATCTCAGCTGAAAAGATTAACTAAAATAATTTGACTTGACCCATATCCCCTACACCCATGCAGATACTATTGGAATACTATCCTTTTAGTTCAGATACTGATAGTGCCATTTCACATCATCTGAGTATTCCTAGACACTGTCTGATGGGTAATGTGATGTAAGAGATTTGATTGTCAATAAAAAAATGCCTTTTGAATGAACATCGCAAATAATACTAGACATTTATCTCATTCACCAGGTGTTACATGGACAAGAAGTGCTTGGATCTCGTTTAAAAGTAATGGAAGCAGATCCACATGACAAAGCAGACTCAGGTCGCAAGAGACTACGCATCGATGATCAGAGTTGAGCATCCCTGCCACGAGGTATGCATTGAGTGCCCTGACACATGCAACTTTCTGACTATTAGGCTCGGTTAAGAGAGAATTGTGATTATTTGTACCTCCCAAGATAGTGCCTGAGGATGGCCTTCCTATTTTATGATATATCAAAGCAAGTTTGTATTGCCTGTATATATATATATATATAAATATGTATATCATTATAGCATTATTGAATCTAGAGATGGTTTAAGAGAAAAAACAAACTATTTTTAGCCAGCTGAATTGAATAGGTGGATAGTCTTGGGATTTACGATATCAGATTCTCACTGTAGATAGATGGCAGACTTCAGAAATGTCAGGAATGCGTCGTCTTTTTTCTTTGTGAAAGCAGACAACTGTTCTGTTAATATCTTCCTATGTGTGCAGAGAGATGGTTGAGAAAGAAGGGAAATGCCCAGAAACACTATTTTTCTTTGTCATGTGTATTGGCTCTGTAACTGGCTCTTGGGAGAATTTCTCTGCATACGCCTAGAACTTGTACATTTCTATGCAAGAAGACTCCATAATACAAAAGAAAGAATGTGTATTTTACAAGAATGCATGATAGCGAGGGCTGTAAAGGGGAAAGGCCTCTGTGATCTTGTATGCTGTCTTAGGCAATGGTACGTGTGTGCATGAACTGATAGCATCACTGGTGTGCTTGGCATGTATTTAAAACTGCAATGCAATTTTTCCCTTACCCTTGTATTTTGTTCTGCATAAAGAGATATCACTTATTTTGATACTGTTTCCAGAATCTCACGTTCCATAAATTTTTAAGTCAGATTCATCAGTATTTTGTAAAAGATTGACTTAAAGCTTTAGAATCTTGTTGATGTATGCTGTGATAATGATATCTGTGATAGAGGAGATATGATGCATGGCTGTTAACATGCACAGGAACACATCCTGTTGAGGGACATTGAGCAAAAGTGTTGCACAGATTTCAATTCTGTCATTTTTGTTGTTGTTCATAAAGGGAATTAGTTGTGTATTTTAATGAACTTAGTAGTGCATGACTTACATTTTAAGATGATTTGCTTGCTCATATATTATTTTACAAAGGAGGAGAAAATGTATGTGGATAAAGTTAACGAGAGAAGTGATTTTTTCATTATCAAGAGAAGCATGCATGGTGGTCATAGCATGAAATAATTCAAACTGCTTGATCTGTGTTTAGTTTTTCTCATCCACTTTTATGTTACATATCTATTTATTATTTTTTTAATTCTTTTTACCAGGAAAATATACAGTAACATTCAGGTGAAATTTTCTCAAAAATGCACATCTTTAAGAATGAACAAGGCAGTGCTGTTTGGTGAAGTGGTATGTAAAGTTGGCGTGTAGATTATAAAGGAAATACGACCTGGGTAGGCTTTTTTGAGTGTTGTTAGAATGTTTTGGGTTGTGATTGTAATTGTATGTATTGTATTGTGTGTTCATGTACACAAATCTAATTGTACATACATGTAAAAAAAAAGAAAAAAGAAAAAAACAAAAAACAAAAATCATTTCAGAATAGTTTGTAGTTCACAAATCGTATGTTGTAATGTCATAAAGATCAAGTCATGTATGTGGGTCAGCAGTTAGATGTATTATTCTTCTATGAAAATTTGTCATCCTTGTGAAGTCAGCTTTCATCATCCAAGACCTACAAATGGACTATGGAAGAACAGTAGTAGCGTGATTTTCAAATCCTAGAAAACTGGAATGAATGTTGGTGAATAAAGTGTGTAAAGAAGGGAAGGGGAAAGTAGGATATTATATAATTCACTCCCGATAATATATAGATGCCAGAGAAGCTTATTTTATCGACATATTTTTTTCTGTACGTCAGTTTGTTTTTGAAAAATAGTAGCATTTTAGACATAGAACAGGGAAAGTATCCAAGGAAATAAATGGCACCAATTTTTTCCCCACATTTCAAATATTTTAAAGAAAAGTCAAGACCTCACCCAGACCACAAAACCTCTCTTAGGAAAGAGTTGAAGAGGTTCTGACAGTACTCCATTGTTCTCACCTGCTACTTTTACTACTCCTACTCTTACTAATGTCGCAATCTCTTAATTTTCTTCCTTTTTTCTGCTTCTATTCACAATGCTTTTGCTGCTACTGCTGTTGTCACTTTACTACTTTTACTTCTATTTCTACATCTACTACCAGTGCTGCTAGTGCTGCTAATGCTACTACAGCTACTACAAGTAGTACAGTTATAATAGTGATAATAATAATGATTGTGGTGATTGTTATTATATGATAACTTTGACAAGAATTTAATAACATTAACATCTTGATAAGTGCCAGCTGTTGTTTACAATAGTGCATTGTATCCTCCACAGATTTTATGGATGGGGGGAAAAAGAAGGGATAATAGGAAGTAAATTTGTTCACAGATATTTATTGTTAGGGTATGGGGTGACCTTAAGTATATCTCAGAATATTATATTTTGGGGGTTGCAGAAAAAAAAAGATTGAACTAAAGCAGATTCATAGAAAATTTGAGAACTGATATTTTTTGGAAAGAAAAAATTGAATATTTTTTATTTCTTTCTTTTTTATGCTTCCATATTTGGTATTTATTTTATTTTATTTATTTATTATTTTTTTTTTTCAAGTATGCATGAGAAAAGAAAATATATTACAAAGTACAAATAACAAGAAAAGGAAACAAAAGAGCAAATAGTAGAATTTATAACCTAGTACTTTTTTTTACTGATTTTAAAACCACAACTGTCCAACTAGATGAAGTATGGAACTTTGGTTTTGAGCGATAGCATCTACTTTTTTTGTGTAATTTTGTACAAGTTTATTTATACATTTATTTGTATATTAATTTTGATAATTATTATTTTATTGATGAATCATCATCTTATTTTTATGTATATACTTATATACTGGACCTGATTAAACTATATCTCAGTTGAAGTTTGAAAGGACTTTAGGAGGTCAGCTGATGTTGGTGCATGCATTGTGCTTTTGATGCCTTAGAAAATATGCTTAACTGATTCAATGAAGGGTCTTGTCAGCAGTTTGTAGATCTTTTCAATGCAAATATCTTTTATAAGATGAGTTTATGTGACTCAGTATGTTTTGCTCATTGACTGTTTTTACATTTTAAACCTTTTTTAATGGATACCACTTGCGTTTTGGAGTTTTTATTTATCATTTGTATGTGTATTGCATTTACTGATGACTGGGTGGAACCCTCAGGCATTGGGAAGAGCACATGGTGCTTCTTATTGCAAGTAATAGCATAGTTGGCAAAACACTCATTCACTCACTCACTCACTCACTCACTCACTCACTCGCTCACTCACTCACTCACTCACTCACTCACTCACTCACTCACTCACTCACTCACTCACTCACTCACTCACACTCTCACACTCATACTCACTCTCTCACACTCATACTCATACTCACACTCTCACTCATACTCACACTCTCACACTCATACTCATACTCACACTCTCACACTCATACTCATACTCTCATGCTATTTCACACACTCTTTCTCTCTCCCTCTCCCTCTGCCTCTGTCTTCCCCTGCCCCTCCCCCTCCTCCATTCTCCCCTCCTCCTCCCTCCCCCTCCCCCTATCAAATAATCAGCTTATCATAATAAGACACTGATTCTACACTAGGTTTAATTGAGAGTTCCATTGTCGGTAGGTGTTTACCTGCCCATTCGCTTTACATTTACACAATCATTCACTCATACCTCTGCAAGTCAGAAGATATGCTTTCAGGTACATGTACATGCTTTGGTAAAGGAAAGGACTGAAAATAGAGACCAAAATGCAACCAGTTCCCCTTGCAATGAATGACTTTTATCGTTATTAGTAGGATTGTAAAGTAGTAAAAATAGATGATGTACATATTTTGCCAAATACATATTTAAAGAGAACTAACTTTATTTGCAAATATTTTACAAATGTGGTATATATATATATATATATATATATATATATATATATATATATATATATATATATATATATATATATATATATATATATATATATATATATATATATACAGTAAGTAAAGTGTACATTTGTGATATTATTAACCTTCTTTTTATGGTGTTATATTTTTTCTTAGGCATATTCCTGGTAAATAATTGAATGTAATCCTGCAATTCTTTAGTCAGTTGCCATAATGAGAGGACTTTGAGTGAAGAAACAATACTTTGAATTCATACCACACCTTTGGTATTGAAAATGAACTTGAACAAGGCTTCAGTGGCAGTATTTATACATTAATTCATGTGCTCTTTATAAGGTGGTTAGCATTACCTAAAATATTGTCTTCATCCAAAGGGATGTTAACCATTATGATTGTTATTAATGTTTTATCTTTTTTAATCCTCTTGTGGATGAGTTTAGTCAAATGTGTGGGTAACAGACTTTGCTCTTGCAGGTGCAATATTACCTGAACCCAACCCTATTGTCAGCAGCATGGCACTTGTCTTACTCTCAGAGCATGATTGGTGACGGGTAAAATTGTCTGTTGGTTTTCCCGCAACATGTTTTATTGTGCACTCCCTGAAATCTGTATTTCAGTGATGTGTTAGACCTGGGATTTACTTTCTTTTTTAATGGAAATTCTCAGTGAAATATTTTGTCATTTATCTTTCATGAATTATTTTTCGTTCTTGTCCATCAAGTAGAGAATTTGATATGGAGTCAGTTTTGCTTTTTTTTTTTTTTTTTTTTTTTTTTTCATTGTTGTTTTTTCTTGTCAACATTCTTGGCCAGGCTTAAGAATCTGAAAATATGTCTTTGGCAGATCTTTTTATGCTTTAATATTACAGTAGTGTGTGTTTTAAGGGATAATGGAAGTAAAAATTTTGAATATCAGCTTAAAGAAAGTTCTGGCCTGTAAATGTATATAATCTCTCTATATATGTATGGCTGTTCTTTGACTTCACAGAATTATCTCATTTCCACAGCAGAGTGTTGACATCGTGACTACGCCGACTACACTACGGACAGTTACGGACAGCCAACACAGCGACATACTACTACCCTAACCAACCAACGATCCAACAAACCAACTCCCTGTAACCTTTTTAGACATCCACCAACAGTCATGCTCCCAGTGACGTCAAAACACTTCATTGTATCAAAACTAGCCAATGACTGGGCCCTCAAAGGCCGATGTGTACGAGTGACTTCACAGGTGACCTTCTAGGGATTAAATACATGATGTCTATTGTGTATATGTGAATGGTCCTCCTTCCTCACCCGCCCTTCTCCTCTTCCTCACTTCACCATCCCCTGACTCCTCCCCTTTGTCCTTCCTTATGCCATGACCCTACTAATAGAATCCCCCCCCCCCCCCACCTGCCTTCCATCAGAATGATTTGTCTAGAATTGATAGCTGTGGGATTTTTAATTTCTTACATTATTTTATTTTATTTTTTTTTCATGAGATTAAGCAAGGTGTAGGTGTAGGTATTGTGAATTTTGAGTACTTCATGTTGTTGTGGTGAGAATTAATGAATGGATGGTTTTCACATTTCATGAAGGAGAGCCATAGCTATCATGGCTACAAGTATTAGGTGTAGTTTAGATTGTGAACCACTATTTGGTAAGATATATATGATCAGTTTTTGTACCAAGTGGATACCTCAGTATTAGAAGTAAATGTATACTATTCCTACACTGTCCCTGTATATTGTGATACCAAAAGTATGGTTCTAGTGTTCAAAAGTCTGTATAAATTGATGTATACAAATGATTAAAAAGAAGCAAAGTGTTTTGTAATTGCACTGGAAACTGTTGTTTGATCAGCTATTCATGAAAGTTCTATATAGAATTCTACTGTAAAGCCAAGGGTCCGGAAATTTGGGAAAAAGGATGAAAAGAAGATTGTGATGAATAACCTCAGAACACATTTTCAGAAGTGCCCTGTAAAGAAATATATATATATATATCCTAACCTTAATCGCTAGAGCCTATATAGTGTCACCCTCCACCCCCTGTCCTGTTCCCTATATAACCGACTACAGTATGGTGTGGTAGTGACTGGTGTCTCATGACCTCGTCCAATACGAACAAGGCCTGTAGGACTTTTGGTTTGGTGTGTCGATTTCACATTCCATTTCCACCTACAATAGTTTTGTAGCTGTGTTCAATTGTAAGTAGATTATCATCCAAGTTGGTGTCCCACTATGCAGAATTTTGAATTAGAATAAAAGAAAGAATGAACAAAAAAGACATTGTTCCATTTCAGTTCTGTAGAGAGGTTTGGAAATTTGGTTCATTTTGCGTTTGTCAGTGTTGTCAGGATGATTTTGTTTCTTTATATTTATTATGAATTAATTTTTTCTAACTATTACCATGTTGCCTTGTGGTCTGTAAAGATGTAACTTCTTATTGCTATAGAAACTTTTTTTTTTTTTTTTTTTTGTTATATTAATATTTTTAAAAGATAATGGAGGTTTCTTCCATTGGTAGATGAATGTCCTTGCTGGAAACTTGTTTTCTGTATTGTCATTTTTGTAGAGTATTGAGAAGTTAAGAAGTGACCAATTTATCAAGATCTTAAAAGTTGATTTCCTACAACCACATTGAGCATTACAGCTTCCACTAGTAATGTTACTACTATAATTACTATTGTTGTTAATGGTATTAGTATACTTATGATTATTATTATTGGTACTACTATCATTTTTGTATTAATCATTGCCATCTTCATCACTTTCATTATAATGATTTTTTTAATAATTTATAAATGTAGGTATTGGTATTGCATCACAGCTATGCCTATCAATACTAATGTGAGATGATGGTTTTCATTCTTACCATTGACTTTTTTTTATTGAACATTATTTTTTTTCTTTAAATATTTATATATATTGAATATATAGATAAATGGTAAGAACTGCTCTGGAAAACCTCATAAGAAATATAAGTCAAAAGACTTAGGAAATGACTCAATAGACAGACGTGGGCAAAGACTTAGAGAAGATCTGACTGGCTGGAATCCCAGAAAACCAATAGACGAAGGTGTTCTTTGGTCGAATGTTCTCGTCAGTTGCATAGCTAGTAATAACCTGCCTGTAGACACAGCTATGTGTTCTTCAACTGTTTTACTTATTGTAATTTTATTCAACCAGGCTGGTAGCCTGGCAGATTAATAGAAAATTGAGAGAAAAGATAGGAATGTCATATGATTTTTTCTTCATTTAGCTTAGCAAGATTGAGGAACATTTACAATAGAGTTTTCTGGCTCACTGACCCACTCACAACTTTTTTTGAAGACCCAACAGTACGACTGAGGACGAGTTTGCCAAGTAAGACCTTAGAGAAGTGCGATGGTGAGATCTGATGGCCACAGGGAATGCCATCTTGTAATAATTGAGTTTTTTTTTTGTTTCTTTTTCTTTTTTTTTTTTCTTCAAGTTTTAATACCCGTACTTTCCTCTAGTGGTCTTAAGGACGCAGACTTGCCGTGACTTTGATCACATGTACCTGTTCGGGAACATAGTCGGTGTTCAATCATTTTATATGATGGGCCACATTTCCCTAGGAATCTAATTTATGTATATATTTATTATCATCTTTTTTTTAATGAAATAAACATTTTTATGCATTATTGTAAAGCCATAAATTCTTGGTCACCAGAAGTGCACAAAGAAAAATGCAAAGTACAATTGCAAGACCAGCTAATTTTCTGTCGTGTTCGCTGTTATTTTGTGCCAGGATCATGCCAGATTTCTGTTTGTATTTGCCCAAAGTTTGGTTGTGTTTGAAGTATGGATGTAAATAGTTATTTGTGATGAAACCATTTTAGTATGATTTCTGAAAACCCCTCCAAATGAATAAAAGTAAATAGGTACGCAGCAATTTTGTAAAATGTTTGACGATGTGTACGTTTTGCTAAAGCAGACATTGAGCAGAAAGGAGGTATTGTTCTCTTGGAGAATTCCATGTATTTTCACTTTTAGTAATAAGGCTTACATTTGCATACAATATAAAGGAAATAACAATATAAACCAAACACACAAATTTTAATGTATTATTATCCTCTCTTGACTGACGTGTCTCTGACATTATTTGGAGTTTTATAGGTATTACATTTCCTGTTTTCTAAAGAATTGAACAGATTTATTTGTTTTAACTATTGATCATTAACCATTTCGAAATAATGAAGAATTGTGATAAGTAAAAAAAAAATGCAATGCTATACACACTCCATAGACTGCAAATAGAAAAAATGAATAGTCTGTCTTTTAATATGATAAAAATTTTGGAACAGGAAAAGATTAAAATTAAAGCATGATGCAGTATGTAACCAGAGAAGAGAATACTTGATTTGTTATTACAGTTCACTTTTCATCGCATGTGTATAGACCTCTACAACTGATCTGGAAGGACACTGTTTTTATGAAAAATAAAGATATGATTTTTTGTCAGCTTCCATATGTGATTTTATTAGTACTATGTAAAAATGTTTTATACATTCCTGATCTATCGTGTAAATGTAAAGGAGGAAAATGTTACACATCTCAGTTTCCTCAAACGTTTACACCTGAGAAAACCAAAAGAGAAGAGGCTGGAAGTCTTATTATTGAAAAAACAAATCTGATCATATACATACTGAAAATGCTTGGTACAAACCAGAATCCGATGGGATTTAACTTCAGCATAATCACTGAAAATTAAAGGTTTATGAAACTATCCAAAATATAACTACATATATATCTTTGTATATTTGTATTTATTAAAGGCCCAATCACATCAGAACTTTTTGCATCAGTTTTTTTGTTTCCGTATGCAAAAGGTATGACCCCATCACATTGCCAAGGTAGCAATAGCATATTGCCCATGTTGACTAACATCACATCATCTCTTTACCCCTTTCACTACCATACTATCTTACAATGCCATATGACCGCTGAAATCTAATACAGTTTGTTCTAATAAAGAACTACTTTAAACCCTTTACCACAATACTTTACCGTAGTGATATATGACCTTTGATGTCGAGCACATTTATTTGTTTAAAACATTAACCATTCACCATTCATTAGGGAGGTTGATGAATGATCTCGTAAGCTCCTCCCCTTTTCCGACTGCTTGGATGTAGACGAAGGCACTGACGCGATTCCTTCAAATATCCTTCAAGTGTATGCCAGCGTTACATGCGGAAAGTCAATTTTACGCGGAAACGCAAAAATGAAGGAAAAGTGCGAGTGTGGTTGAGCCTCTATTTTGAGACTGTTCTTGTGAAGAGGTCCAAAAAGGGTCAGATGGAAAAAAAAAAAAAACTGTCAAAAACACGTTTCTGACACGTGGCACCGACCCAGATTTATTTCTCATTGCTGGTCTCGTAAGCTCCTCCTCTTTTCCGACTCCTTGGATGCGGACGAAGGGACTGCCGCGATTCCTTGATATTTTGTTGAATCAAAATTCGACAAAATGATTGTCCACTTTATATTATCGAGTACTCTCTCTCTCTCTCTCTCTCTCTCTCGCTCTCTCTCTCTCTCTCTCTCTCTCTCTCTCTCTCTCTCTCTCTCTCTCTCTCTCTCTCTCTCTCTCTCTCTCTCTCTCTCTCTCTCTCTCTCTCTCTCAAAATTCGACAAAATGATTGTCCACTTTATATTATCGAGTACTCTCTCTCTTTCTCTCTTTCTCTCTTTCTCTCTTTCTCTCTTTCTCTCTCTCTCTCTCTCTCTCTCTCTCTCTTGTTTTTCTTTCCTCTCTCTCTCTCTCTCTCTCGCTCTTGCTCTTGCTCTTGCTCTTGCTCTCGCTCTCGCTCTCGCTCTCGCTCTCGCTCTCGCTCTCGCTCTCGCTCTCGCTCTCGCTCTCGCTCTCACTCACTCTCTCTCTCTCTCTCTCTCTCTCTCTCTCTCTCTCTCTCTCTCTCTCTCTCTCTCTCTCTCTCTCTCTGTCTATGTGTGTGGATGTCCTGGAGCATTTCATCATTGGCAAAATATGGTAATCAGTACCATAACTCTTGCCAGGTATGTCACTGACTGTATTACATAAACGTAAAGACTCTGTCCATTTCTAATTCGAACACTAACGTCACACTTCCAAGTTTGCCTTTTCCGTATGTTACCTTTATCTTAACTCTTCTACACACAGCATTGTTAATGATTATGTTTTCGGGTATCTGAGACGTTAATTCAATTTCATTGGGTTTATTTGTAGAATTGCTTAGGCATTTTTACTGTTAAGGGGGTCAATATGTGCATGAAGTATTATCTGTAAGAGAGTAAAAGATAAGAGGGAACCTTGAAACTTGAAACTTCACTTTATTCACATCCAATTGATTATATGATGCATCAACATTGCAAAACTCTGATTTAGTTCAGAATCTACATTAGGTATGAAGACAGGTTCTGAACCACTAGAGAGGACACCACATCGCATCACTTTTACTATGCTATATGTGATCAATAGCACGAGAGAGCATTCAACTCGGTGGAAGTTTGCCAGTTACCGATTTCTTCGGCTTTTCTATAAATCGTACAAAGCGAGGAGTCAACTCGCCCATTTTACCGATCCTTCCGCGAATACATATTTCTCATAGTCACTTAAGAAAACTGGTAGTGAACATGGATGTCTACAGGTCTACAGCTTTGTCTTGGGAGATGAAATAATAGCATGAGGGTCTCGAGGAAGAGGAAGGTAGGTGATGAACTTGAGCCTCGTCTGCTGCAAGGGAAAGTTAAGTGTATTTAGCAGCCTTATATCAGTTTTTTTCCCTTGTGAGAGAAGTATAGAAAGTCTTTAGTTAGGATTTTAATATATCTACTGCACTATATGGAATGTGGGGACAACAGATTTTTAAAGAACCTTTACTCGCAAACGACATATATTTCTTAGTGAATCATATATAGTTAGAGAATATATCTTACTATATTTAATATTTATGCGCAAAGATATGCTAAAAGGATAGCATCAATTGCCTCTATATTCTGGATGTGATAATTAATCAAACAGTGGATAAACATCATATAAAACATCCATTCTGTCTTCATGTTCGTGACAATATTAAAACTTATCTTTACACTTATTTACACTCTGAGCCCTCTTCAGTAGGATGGTCTGGGATAAGAACTCTACCAACGGAGAGTCAAGTTCGAACTCAGATCGAAAGGAGCTTCAGGCTACTTTAAAAATGCTTGAAAATGATCCTTTGAGTTTCTGACATAAATCCCATATAGGGGTTTATTTACATATAGGGATTATAAGCTTGAATGAATGAATTAAACCTATTATTTACTGGGAAAGATATCCGTCATCATCCTTGTAAGAACATGTCATTTTAGTGTTAGAATTCGTGTTTATTCCGGTCGTATGGAGATCGTCAGCAACATCCCCCGGTTTCGGATGATTGCGTCGAGAAAAGAAGTTTGAGTTCAAGCACAATGGCTTTTTAAATATATTAGTTGGGAAATGTTTTGTATGTAACCCATACCTCCTTCGGGGAGTGATTGCGCCATT
>NC_091564.1:11641401-11646401 GCF_042767895.1 Penaeus vannamei | reverse complement strand
GTGTGTGTGTGTGTGTGTGTGTGTGTGTGTGTGTGTGTGTGTGTGTGTGTGTGTGTGTTTACTCTCACTGCATGAGGACCTGCGTGTATGAAGGGAGAGATGCATCAGAATTCCAGAGAACCTTTACAAACTGAAGATAATTATAACTTCGTCAGTCTTGGAATCTGAATCATATTTTTCAGGCTAAAGTGTGCCTTACGATCATGCATTAGCTTTAGTTTACAAATAAGAATGAGATAAATAATAATCTGAGAAGAGGGGCTTGGGCCAGAAATTTTGCCGTCTTTAAGCGTCATTCAACTTGTTTTTGTTTTTGAGAAAAGGATAAATCTATATACGTATTAAGGATAAGGGTAAAACGAGCTGCATCAACCTACAAGCTACAATTCTGGAGATTTATTCGCTTTTCGAAATCCTCCTCTCTCTAAAAAAAGGAAAAAGAGAAATAAAACCTCTTCGTTCGTATCCCCTTAAAACCGTTAAAGAGGATCCGACCCTACGAGCCTAAAATCAGTATTAGCCGTGGTCAGTAAAAAGAGTTACATCAACCGTCTAAAATTCTAAAGATTTATTCGTATTTTTCGAAATCCACCCCCTCTTAAAAAACAAGGGGAAAAGGAAAAAAGAGAAATAATCTCTCCGTTCGTATCCCCTTAAAACCGTTAAAGGGGATCCGACCCTACGAGCCTAAAATCAGTATTAGCCGAGGTCAGTGACGCCGGGTTCAATAAGGCCGATGTCCCGAGCTCCACCATGACCCTAAAAAGGAGTATTAATAGATTAGAAACCCCAAAAGACCGCTGGAATCTTAATACAAGGTCTGTTCGTAGGTCAGGGACGAGGAGTAGAAGAAGGAAGTCGCCAAGAAAGGGAGGAGAAGCAGGAGGAGGAAAAAATACTACTACTATTATTACTAATGTTACTACTATAGGTCTAGATTAGTAGTAGTAGATGATTTAATAGTAGTAGTAGGAGGAGAAAAAGAAAAGCAATTAGACAATGATTACCATAATGACGACACAGAAGAACAAGAAAAAATGGTCGAAAAAAAACTCCTACAACTAGCCTATCTCAGGTCTCCCCCCCATCTCTTCCCACCCCCCCACACCCCCACGCAGTACCTCCAAGGACTACCCACAACGAGCCTAGGCCTACGAGAGCGCACCGAGCCAATCTTGCCTTCCGGAGCAGCAGGATCATCGCCGTCATTGACCCAGCCTCTCCCCGTGACCTCGAGCTGACCCAGTCGTAAGCCTACGCGCGTTCGGAGGAGGTGGGGGGTGGGGGGGGGGATGGGGGGGAAGAGTTGGCAGCGCTCGAGGGGGAATCGAGGTTAATATGGGGGTAGGGTGGGGAGGGGGGAGGGGGGCGGGGAGGATGGATGGATGGGGGGGGGGGTTAGGGGAGGAGGAGGAGGGGTCAATGAGGAGGGGGAGGGGGGGAGGAGGAGGTGGGGTGAATGGGGTTGGGTGGGGGAAGGAGGAGGAAGTGTGAATACGGAGGAGGAGGAGGAGTGAATAGAGAAAGGGGAAGAGGAGGTATACATGAAGGGGGTGAAGGGAGAAGGAGAGGGAGAGGGGAAAGGTAGGATAAGAGGAGAGGGGAAGGAGAGGACGAGAGGAATAGAGGAAAGGATTGAAAAAAGGAAAAAAGAGGCGGGTAATAAAGGTGGAAAAGAAGGAGAACAAGGTGAGAAGAAAAGAAGGGAAAAGGGGATAAAAAAAGGAGAAGAAGGGAAAAAATAGGAACGAGGCGACAACGAAAAATAACAGAGATGAAAGACACGAAGGAAAGAAAAAAAAAAGAAAAGAAAAGAAAAAAAATGAAGGACCAGAGACCTATTACGGAAATGAGAAGGATAACGATGCCACGGGATTACGAATAGGGAGATGGAGGTGGCGGAGAGGGAAATGAGATGGATGGATGAGAGAAAAAGGGGAAGGAGACAATGAGAGAGTTGAGACTTATGGTCCGCCCCAGATTACAGGCTGTTGGGTGGCTGAGGGAGGGAGGGAGGGAGGGAGGGAGGGCAGGAGAAAGGGAGGGAGGGAGGGAGAGTGAGAAGTAGGGAGGGAGAGAAGGAAGGAGGGAGGGAGGGAGAGAAGGAGAGTGAGAAGGAGGGAGGGAGAGAAGGGAAGGAGAGATGGAGGGAGGGAGGGAGGGAGAAAGGGAGGGAGAGAAGGAAGGAGGGAAGGAAGGAAGGAAGGAAGGAAGGAGGGAGGGAGGGAGGGAGGGAGGGAGGGAGGGAGAGAGAGTGAGAAGGAGAGAGGGAAGGAGGGAGGGAGGGAGGGAGAGAAGGAAGGAGAAAGGGAGGGAGAGAAGGAAGGAGGGAGGGAGGGAGAGAAGGAAGGAGGGAGGGAGAAAAGGGAAGGAGAGATGGAGGGAGGAAGGGAGGGAGGGTGGAAGGGAGAGATGGAGGGAGGAAGGGAGAGGAAACGAGAGAAGGGTGGAGGGAGGGAGAGAAGGCAAAGAGAGATGGAGGAAGGGGGAGAAAGGGAGGGAGGGAGAGGGAGAAGGAGGGAGAAGGAGAGATGGAGGGAGGAAGGGAGAGAAAAGGAGAGAGGCAAGGAGAGAAGGGTAGAGGGAGGGAGAGAACGAGGGAAGGCGGAAGGGAGAGAAGGAGGGATAAGAGAGAGTGAGAGAGTGAGGATGAAGAAGGGGAAAGGGAAGGAGAGCAAAGAGCAACAATAATGACAATAATAATGATATTAATGACAAAGGTGATGATAGAAATAATAACGGTAATAATAATGATAGTAATGATAATGATAATGATGATAACGGTGATAATGATAATATTAATGATAATGATGATGATGGTGATGATGATAATAATAATAGTAATTATAATTGTAATGATAATGATAATAATAGTAATAACAATGATAATGATGATGGTAATAGTAATGATAACAACAACAACAATGGTAATGATAACGATGATAATAACAATAATAACAATGATAACAATGATGATAATGACAATAGTGATGTTGATAATAATGGAGATAAATGAAGAACGAGAAGGGGGAAAAGGAGGAGGAGGAAGAAGAAGAAGAAGAGGAGAGCAATACGGAGGAGGAGGAGGAGGAGGAGGAAGAGGAAGAGGAGAAGGAGGAAGGGGAAGAGGAGGAGGAGGAGGAAGAGGAAGAGGAAGAGGAGAAGGAGGAAGAGGAAGAGGAGGAGGAAGGGGAAGAGGAGGAGGAGGAGAGCAATAAGGAGGAGGAGGAGGAAGAGAAAGAGGAGAAGGAGGAAGGGGAAGAGGAGGAGGAGGAGAGCAATAAGGAGGAGGAGGAAGAGGAGAAGGAGAAGGAGGAAGGGGAAGAGGAGGAGGAGGAAGGGAAGAGGAGGAGGAAAGAGGAGGAGGGAGAGAAGGAAGAAAGGGAAGAGGAAGAGGAAGAGGAAGAGGAGAAGGAGGAAGGGGAAGAGGAGTAGGAGGAAGAGGAAGAGAAAAAGAAGAAGAATGAAAAGTAGGAGGAAGAAAAAGGAAGATCACGAATAAGAGAAAGAGGAAGAAAATGAGGGAGAAAGTAGGAGAAGAGAAGGAGGGGAGAAAGAATGGAAAGATAATATAATGAACGTAAGAGAGGAATTTCAAGAGTAAATAGTAGAAAAAAAACTGAAAAAGAAATTGGAAAAGAAAGAGGGAGGGAAGAATGATTAAGATGAAGAAATAGAAGAAGAGAAAGTGAATGAAGTGTGATGATGATGATGGTAATGATAATGGTGTTGATGATAGTGATGCTGATGATGGTGATAACAATGATGATGATGTTGATGATAATGATGATGATGATGATGATTATGATGAGGAAGATAGCGATGGTGATGGTGATGATGACGGTGATTCTGATGATGATGGTTATGATGACGCTAATGATGATAATGGTGATAATGGTGATAATGATGATGGTAATGACAGCGATAATGGTAAAGATGATGATAGTGACGATGATGTGGTGAAAGACGTCGATGGTGATGTTGCTGATGATAATGATTATGATTTTCCTGATGATAGTGATAAAGATATGATAAAGATGAAAAAAAGGAAAGCAGGAAAAACGAAGAGGAGCAATAAAGGAAGAAAAGAGAGGAAGAAGAGAGAGAAAGAGAGGAAAGGAGAGGAAAAAGAAGAGAGAGGAAGAAGACGAGAGAGTAAGAAGAAGAGAGGGGAAGAGGGGAAAGGAGAAGAAGAAGAGAGAGAAGAAGAAAGGAAAGGAAGAAGATAGAGGAAGAAGGGAAAGAAGAGGAAGAAGAAGAGAGAGGGAGAGGGGAAAGGATAGGAAGAGGGGACGGGAGAGGCCTAGGAAGGGCAGCCAGACAGAGGGGTCGAGGCGGGGGGGGGGGGGGGGAGAGGCCAATCATCAGAGGGGAAGGTAGCGTCCAGACAGACCCACCGAATGAGGGTTATATTCTGACGTTCTTCCTTTACTTTTTTCTTCTTTCGTCGCCTTTTCTCCTTTTCTGACGTTACGAATTAAGAAAGAATAAAAAATGAAAGAACAATATATCGTAAGAGATAGCGTGTCGTAACATTTCCTTCTGCTATAACTCCAGATATTCTTCTCATGAATACATCTCTCGAAAAGCAATATCTTCTTTCTCTCTCTTTTCCTTCCTCTCCTCTCTCTTCTACTTCCTCTTTCTATTTCTTTCCCTCCTTCCATCTCTCTTCTTCCTCTCCTTTCCTCTCTTCCTCTCTCTTCTTCTTCCTCTCCTTTCCTCTCTTTCTCTCTCTTCTTCTTTCTCTCCTTTCCCCTCTTCCTGTCTCTTCTTCTTCCTCTCCTTTCCCCTCTTCAACGTGTGCCCCTCTCCTCCCCCCATGCCCCTACCCCAACAGCTGATTGGTCTATGCGACATACCGACGTGCCCATCTGCCTCATTCGCTCAGTGCCCGTCGCCATGGCAACTACCCTCGTCGTGAAGCTGAGCTTTGTGGCGTAGAGAGGACAAAGTGTGCTGTGTTTTTGTGCGGTTTTTAGCATTGGTTATAATGTTTA
>NC_091564.1:11618901-11623901 GCF_042767895.1 Penaeus vannamei | reverse complement strand
AAGAGACAAGAGACAAGAGACAAGAGACAAGAGACAAGAGACAGAGACAGAGAAAGAGGGAGAGACTAAGGTAAGAGAGGGTGATAACACGAGGGAGCAAAAAGAAATATATAACCTCACCCGTTCCCAGATAGATACGGCCTGGAATGGGTCGCCTCTTGGAATTGGGAATCCTGGAACGAGCCGGACCATCACGACTTTGACAACCTGAACTTTACACTCTCAGGTAAAAATTACGTTATTTTTCATGCTCAGGAATCATATATTTTTCCTTCGTCGTTTTCTCTATCTTTTGTTTTATACTTATGATCCTTTTTTTTATTTTGTTTTATGCTTATGATCCCTTTTTTTTATTTTGTTTTATGCTTATGATCCCTCTTTATTTAGTTTTATGCTTATGATCCTTTTTTTTATTTTGTTTTATGCTTATGATCCCTTTTTATATTTTTTTCTTTATAATTTTGGTGCATCATTAAGAGCTTGGTCATGAGATAGTTTATCTTTTAAGTGAGATAGAAATATGATGGATTTATTTATATTGTTTCATTGGAGTAATTTCGTTGATTTATCGAGCTTTTCAAATCAAAGTTACAAAGACATTTATTTAATGATATCTAAATATTCACATCTCTTTCTCCCCTCTTCGTCTTTTCCTCCTTTTTCCCTCTTTTCTTTCTCTCCTTTCCCAATTCCATTTCTCCTTCTCCTCCCCCCCCCCCCCACTCTCCCCCAGGTTTCCTCAACTACTTCGACAGTTGCCGGGCGGGTCTGGATGACGTCACGGAACAGCTGATCCTGGGGGGTCCCGGGGGTTCTTGCCGTGACCCCAGCTTCTCCCGCTTGTGCTGGGCGCTGCTGGGGCACTGCGATCGTGGCTCCAGCTTCTTCACGCCGGGACGTCCGCCTCGAATCGATTTTATTTCGTTTCATAAGAAAGGTTGGCCAGACTGATTTTTTTTTATTGCTTTCGTGTGCATGTTATGTGTCATGTGTGTGTGGGTGTGTGGGTGTTTGTATATGCTTTTGTGTGTGCGTGTGTGTGTGCGTGCGTGTGTGTGTGTGTGTGTGTGTGTGTGTGTGTGTCTGTGTGTGTGTGTGTGTGTGTGTGTGTGTGTGTGTGTGTGTGTGTGTGTGTGTGTGTGTTTTGTGTGTGTGTTTTGTGTGTGTGTGTGCGTTTGAGTGTGTGCATGCGTGTGTGTGTGTACGTTTATGCGTCTCTATATATCCTGAATCTTATATTCATATCGTGCGAATATCCGTATTAAATCTATTATTTTCTTGACCTAATTTATCACGTGCGTGAGTATTTATGCATCAAATATATATACACACATTATCACAGATAATTTATCCGTGAACCGATCTCTAACAAGATGTCAATATAATCGTTTCTTCATTAATTTTACAGTGATTATCGAAGTCTGTCCTTCAATCTATATTTAAACCAATTCGTCTGTTTTGACTGCGATCTGAAATGTCATGCTGTCGTGATGCCCTGAAAATGAAGTGACCCTAAAAACAGAAAGAACTTTAATGATATCAAACGCAATTGATAAGTAATTAATACCAATGACTTGTATTGCACTTGTAGTAATAATGGTGATTATGATGATGATTACGAGGATGATGATAATGACGATTTTGATAGTAATGTGGATGGTGATAGTTTTACTGACTGAAAATAGTGCAGATTATGATAATATAAAGAGCAATGGTGATTCTGATGATAATGATGGTAATAATAATACTGATAATCATAATGTTGGTAATGTTTATAATGATAATGATGATTATGATAATGATAATGATAATGATAATAATGATAGTAATAATGATAATACTAAATAATGATGATAATAGTAATAACAACAGTAATAATGATTTTAATAATGATAATGATAATAATAATAATAATAATAATAATAATAATAATAATAATAATAATAATAATAATAATGATAATAATAATAATAATGATGATAATAATGATAATGGTAATGATAATAACAATAATGATAAAGATGATAATAATAATAATAACAATAATAATAATAATGATAATGATAATAGAAATTATAGTAGTAACAATAATGAAAATAATAATGATGCTATCAGTGATAGTAACAATAACAATAATAATGATAAAAAGTAATGATAAAGGTAAAGAATTGTAATGATAATGATAATGATTTTAATAATAAAAATCATGACGATGATCATCATCATAATAATGATAAGGATAAGGATAATAATGATAATAATGATGATAATGATAATAATAGTAATAATAATAATAATGATAATAATAATAATAATAATAATAATAATAATAATAATAATAATAATAATGATAATGATGATAATAATAATAACAATAATAATAACAATAATAATGATAATAATGATAATAATAGTAATAACAATCATAATGACGATGATCATGATAATGCTAGTAATTATGAGAATGAAAATAATTTTGATAATGTAATAGATAATGATAATGATTTTGATTATATCAGTGATAATGATAATGGTGATGATAATATTAATGGAAAAGTAATGGAAATTATAACAATAATAATAAGGATAATAATGATAATGATAATGAAAATAATAATGATGATAACGATGATGATAGCAATCACGACAGTAAAAATGGTAATAAACGTTACCATCTAAAAAGTGTTTATAAAAGATTTATGTACAGGTCAATGGAAGGTAATCAGATAGTTTGGTTGTACTAATGATCTTAAATTGTAATGCCAAAAAGAATTCCAAGTTACGTAAACAAATAAATAAACATATAAGAAAAAATAATAATGAAATAAAAAAATAAACAAATAAAAAAAACAAATAAGAAAAAAATAATAATGAAATAAGAAAATAAACAAATAAAAAACAAAAGATAGAAAAATAAAAATGAAAAAAAAGAAATAGCTGCGTATCGAAAAGAAAAATGCCTTGTCTCTTTACTCCCTAATTATGCTAATTACCCGTGAGCAGTTAACAGTCAGAATGATCAATCTTCTCTCCACTTTCTGTTTCCTTTTCTTCTCCTCCTCTTTCTCCTCTGTTTCGTTCACCTCCTCCTCCTTTTTCTCCCCCTCCTTCTCGTCCGTGTCCTCGTCCTCCTCCTTCTTCTCTTCCTCCTCCTTTTTCTTCTTCTTCTTCTTCTTCTCCTTTTCCAACTTCTCCTTCTCCTCTTCCTCCTTCTTTCTTCTTCTTCTCTTCCTACTCCTTTTCCTCCTCATCCTTTTTCTTCGTATGTTTTCCTCCTCTTCTTCCTTCTCCTCCTCTTCCTCCTCCTTTTCATCTTTCTCCTGCTCCATCTTCCTTATTTTCAGAATTTCTCCGTACTGAACCTGTAATCATCCTCTGCCTTGTATTCAGCGACGCAGCACTTTCTTCGTCTTCGTTTTCTTCATCTTTAGCGTCTTTTTCTGCTTCCTCCTTTATCTCCAGCTCTCTCTCTTGATCTTTAGCGTCTTTTTCGCTTCTGCTTCTTCCTTTATCTTCCTTTTGCTCCTCCTCATCGCCTTCCTATTCCTTCCCCGCTTCCTTTAATCTCACTTCTTTTCTTCCCTCTCTTCTGTTCCTTTTTCGTTGTTTCTACTCTTCCTCTTCCTCCTCCGCCTCCTCGTCGTCGTTCTCCTACTGCTCTTCTTCTTCCTCCCCCTCCTCCTCCACCCTTTACTGCCTCTTCCCCCTCCTTTCCCTGTCCTCCTTCTCCTTCTCCCTCTTCCTCCACCACTACCTTAGCCTCTTCCCTATCTTCCTCCCCCCTTCCCCTTCTCCTTCTCCTCCACCACCTCCACCTCTTCCCCCTCTCCCTCCCCTCCCCCCCTCTATGGACCGTTCCTCCAACACCCTCACCTTCACCACCACCGCATCCTCCCCCTCCCCCTACCAAACCCACCTCCACCACCCCCATCCTTTCTCCTCCATTCTCCACAGCTTCACCACAACCGCATCCTCCACTTCCCCCTCTTTCGACCGTTCCTCCAACACCACCCCCTCCAACACCCTCACCTACACCACCACCTCCCCCTCCCCCTCCCCCCACCAAAACCCCACCTCCACCGCCTCCACCCTTTCTCCTCCATTCTCCTCACCTCCACCACCACCTCCCCCCCCTCCCCCCACCAAACCCCACCTCCACCGCCTCCACCCTTTCTCCTCCATTCTCCTCAGCTTCACATAACTTCAGTATCGAGCCTATAATTGTTATCTGTCAGAGCTTTGGTCACTCTTCCAGAAGGATCGGGGCCGAGAAACCGTTCCTCTGGGTTAATGACTTTTATACACGCACTCCCTCACACGCACGAGAGCGGCAAGAAAGCGAAATTTAAAAGAAATATAAGATAAAATAAAGAATATGATAGTTTAGGAAATAAAACGAAATTTAAAGGAAATATAAAATGAAATAAAGAATAGGATAGTTTAGGTAAGAAAACGAAATTTAAAAGAAATATAAAATAAAATAAATAATATGATACTTTAGGGGTGTGGAAAAAAATGATAGTTTAGGTGAGAAAACAAAATTTAAAAGAAACATAAAATAGAATAAAGAATAAGATAGTTTAGGGGAAGGAAATATAAAATAGAATAAAGAATATGATAGTTTAGGGAAGGTAAATATAAAATAAAATAAAGAATATGATAGTTTAGGGAAGGTAGATATAAAATAAAATATAGAATATGATACTTTATTTTATGAAATAAAATAAAGAATACAATAGTTTAGGGGAGGGAAAAAGTCTAAAGGAGTGGAGAAAGAGAATTTGAGAAAATGGAAGAAAAAGAATAAGATTGTGAGGGGAATAAGATGACAAGAAAAAAAGAAAAAGATTTTTAAAAGGAAATGTGTAAGTAATCGTTTTGAAAAAGGATTTTGTAAAATGGGAAAAGGATAACGAAAAGAACTGATAGATGAATAGATTTTAGATTTTAGAAATATGTAATGTATATTTCACAATTCAGGAATAATGATAATAATGATA
>NC_091564.1:11611401-11616401 GCF_042767895.1 Penaeus vannamei | reverse complement strand
TTTTGACTCAGGAACTTGAGACAATCGAGAAAATACGAAGAGATTACCCACGGCTGCGTCACGTCCCAATAGTGAATGAGTGAGTAAAAACAAGAAATTGATTAAGATGAGATTAAATAAAACAGATATAAAAACAGATAAGATTAAATATAACAGATATAAAAACAGATGAAATTAGATAAGACAGATAAAAACCCCCAGATGAAATTAGATAAAACAGATACAATAACGGATGAAATTAAATAAAACACATACAGAAACAACAAAACATTTCTCTCTCTTTTCGGGGTGAAGTGAGTCGGTGAGTCAATCCACTCTATCTCCTGACTCACCTGGAGGGAGAAAACTAGCCCGGAACACTCATAATGAATAAGCAAAGGCGATTAAGTCCTCGTGAATAAGTGAATAAAACTGCCCCTTACCGCTTGTGAATGGAATGGGGGAGGAAGGGGGGGAGGGGGAGGGAAGAGGATGGGGGGAGGGTGAGGGGAGAGGATGAAGGAAGGGTGAGGGGAGAGGATGGGGGGAGGGTGAGGGGAGAGGATGGATGGGGGGAGGGGGAAGGGAGAGTGATGAGGGTGAGGGGTGAGGGGGCGAGAGGTAAGATGGGTCAGGGGGTGAGGGGAGAGGATGGGGGGAGGAGGAGGGGGAGAGGATGGGGAAGAGGGGAGGGGAGAGGATGGGGGGAGGATAGGGAGGGAGAGAGGATGGAGGGAGGGGGAGGGGAGAGGATAGGGGGAAGGTGAGGGAGGAGACATGGGGGGAGGGGGGACGGGAGAGGATGGGGGGAGGGGGGGATGGAGAGGATGGGTGAGGGGAGAAGATGGGGTGGAGGGGAGAGGATGGGGGGAGGAGGGTGAGGGGAGAGGATGGGGGGAGGAGGGTGAGGGGGAGAGGATGGGGGGAGGGGGAGGGGAGAGAGATAGGGAGGAGGGAGGGAGAGGATGATGGGGAGGGGGAGGGAGAGGGGATGGGGGGAGGAGGGTGAGGGGAGAGGGATGGGGTGAGGGTGAGGAGGACATGGAGGGAGGGGGAGGGGAGAGGATAGGGGGAAGGTGAGGGGAGAGGATGGGAGGAGGGTGAGGGGAGAGGATAGGGGGAGGGGGTAGAGGGTCACATAATGAATGTATTAATAAGCTTCATCTCAGTGAACCCGTAGATGTAGATGAATTAAAGATACCCGTTGCCCTTTGAGAATGAGTAAGGACGTCGAGATGGCTAGGTTACATGTTCATGGATGAGTAAATGGATAATTATGTAGATGGAAAAGGACTGTGTTTGAAGCAGGTGGTGGATAGTATGCTGTTTGTATATTCAATATCATTCTGCGAAATGGTTAAGAATTGACATAGTACGTATGACCTTTTTAAATGCTTTAGAAATGGGTTCTTTATGTGTTTCTGTGGGTCTTTTTCCAATCTATTTGGAGTGAATTAAACGTTTCTATCTTCATAGAGCTATTTGATGTATATCTTGCAGTAATAGGGTATAATTTTCTCTATTTAAAAGGGAGTACGTTCTTGGCTTATGTAGCATATTTACCTAATCACACACACATATATACACCCACTACACGCAGATATATGCATATGTATGATAGATGAATTAATGCATAGATATAAATAAATATAGATTGAGATACATATATGAATAAATATAGATTGAGATACAGATATGAATAAATATAGATAGAGATACAAATATAAATAGATATAGATAGAGATGCAGATATAAATGAATATAGATGGTAGAAAAACCCACAATGCACATACTCACTTTCTTCAATAAATTTAGTTGTGCATTGTGGGTTTGTCTACCATAGTATCAACACGGTAGAGTGTTTTTCCTTTCATAATTATAGATAGAGATACAGATACAAATAGATACAGATAGAGATGTAGGCAGATAGATCGATACATACAGATAATCGACCGAGAGCCAGGTCCTCAGAAACGCCCCCCCCCCCCCCCCACCACCAACACAGTAAAACAGCTGACCCCGTTAACCCTTGCAGCGAGGGCGATTTCCTGAAGGGCTGGTGGCGCCCTCGACCCTGGAGAGCAGACGGGCGGTACGCAGGCTTGGTGGCACGGGCGGTCTACACCCACCACGAAGCGCTCACCTCACGCCCACGCCTCAACTACCAGCTCATTAGCTTCGACAACGCTTTCCTTAACTACTTCCCGAACTTTTTCGAGCAGCGGAGTGTGGTGGCCAGGTGGGTAGAGCGCGGCTGGCTTATGCGGCGCTGTTGAGGGATTTTTCTTGTTTGGGCTTTTTGGGGCGGGTCTCGCTGTGTTTTTGTTGTTTGTTGTTTTTGCTATTGCTGCTGTTGTTATCGTGATTATTGTTATTGTTATCATTGTCGATATTGTTGTTGTTATTGTTATTACTGTTATTGTTAATGCTGTTATTGTTGTTGTTATAATTATTGTTGTTAATATCATTTTTATTGTTATTGTTACTATCATCACCATCATCATCATTATTATCATTACTATTATCATCATTATCATTATTAATATCATCATTATTATAATCATAATTATCTTCATCATTATCATTATTAATATTACTGCTATTGTTGTTCTCTTCCTCCTTCTTGACGCTGTTGTCGTTATTGCTGTTGTTTCTTCAAAGAGGATTTTCGCTAAATTCTTATTAATTCTTCGTGTTTTTCTGTCGTTATGGTCGCTGCTGTTGTTGTTGTTGTTGTTGTAACTACTGTTGTCTCTGCTTAATTAGAAGAGATCTTCGTCGCTCGCTTTTCATATATTATTTTATATTATTTCATTTTATTTTGTTTTGTTGTCTTGGTCTTCCCTTGCACGCACACTGAAACACGCACATGCATTTCAGTGTATTCAAATATAGCAAATACGACCATTCGCACACGCATACGCAGTGTGTACTGTGCATGCATATAATAATGCTTTTTCTACTTTTTTTAGGCAGACATACACATACATATATACATTTATGTGTGTGTGTGTGTGTGTGTGTGTGTGTGTGTGTGTGTGTGTGTGTGTGTGTGTGTGTGTGTGTGTGTGTGTGTGTGTGTTTGTTTGTGTGTGTGTGCGTGCGTGTGTGTGTGTGTGTTTGCGTGTGTATGTGTATGTGTGTTTGCGCGCGTGTGTACGTGTGTGTGGATGTGTGTATACGTGTGTGGATGTGTGTGTGTGTGTGTGTGTGTGTGTGTGTGTGTGTGTGTGTGTGTGGATGTGTGTGTGTCTGTGTGTGTGTGTGTGTGTGTGTGTGTGTGTGTGTGTGTGTGTGTGTGTGTGTGTGTAAGAGAGAAATTTCACAATTTTCTTGAAATCCAAAACACTCAAAAATGAAAGTTTTCAACTCGTCCGAATGCCTTGTTGACTCCAAGATCAATTGTCTCCTTGATATCTATAAGTTCGCTGCGTGGAGGAAGGGGAAAATATTCTTTAATTTTTTCTTTATTGTTCTTCTTCCTATCTGTGTGCTCCATTCGCAGTACATTTTCATTCGTGTTTCATATGTTCGTTGTGATTCTAGTTTATTTCCTTATTTTTCCCTTTTTCTCTTTATTGTGTGTATGTTTCCCCGTATACACAGGTTGGAAAGTTTTGAATTTAATGTGGGAATGAACGTAAAATAATTAGCATATTAATATCATTCATGTATATAACCACAAGTGTTCAGTAGCGGACATACAATTGCTGTGTAGAATATTTGTAAAAAATCTTAAACTATTCCACATAAGCCTTATAACAACACTCGCTTGAAAGATTCTAATCATGTCTAATCCAACCCCAAGTACAAACATTCCCAAGATCATACACCGATTTTAAGCAGATTTCATACAAACTTCAAACAGATTTCAGAACAACACAACCCCACCTCGCCAACTACAAACATTCCCCAGATCATACACCGATTTCAAGCAGATTTCATACAAACTTCAAACAGATTTCAGAACAACACAACCTTGCCTCGCCAATTACAAACATTCACCAGATCATATACCGATTTCAAGCAAATTTCATACAAACTTCAAACAGATTTCAGAACAACACAACCCCACCTCGCCAAGTGCAAACATTCCCCAGATCATACACCGATTTCAAGCAGATTTCATACAAACTCCAAACAGATTTTCAGAACAACACGACCCCGCCTCGCCAAGTACAAGCATTCACCAGATCATACACCGATTTCAAGCAGATTTCATACAAACTCCAAACAGATTTCAGAACAACACAACCCCGCCTCGCCAATTACATACACCGATTTAAAGCAGATTTCATACAAACTTCAAACAGATTTCAGATCAACACGACCCCATCTCGCCAAGTACAAATATTCCCCAGATCATACACCGATTTCAAGCAGATTTCATACAAACTTCAAACAGAGTTCTTCAGATCAACACAACCCCGCCTCGCCAATTACAAACATTCCCCAGATCATACACCGATTTCAAGCAGATTTCAATCAAACTTCAAACAGATTTCAGATCAACACAACCCCGCCTCGCCAATTACATACACCGATTTTAAGCAGATTTCATACAAACTTCAAACACATTTCAGATCAACACAACGTCGCCTCGCCAATTACATACACCGATTTTAAGCAGATTTCATACAAACCCCAAACAGATTTCAGATCAACACAACCCCGCCTCGCCAATTACATACACCGATTTCAAGCAGATTTCATACAAACTTCAAACAGATTTCAGATCAACACAACTTCGCCTCGACAAGTGCAAATGGTCAAGAAAGACTCGTACACAGTGCTTGCGTTGCTGAGTCTCCTCGGCGATCACGTGACTTCACATACGAAGGACGCGGGGTTGGAAGGGTAAGTAAATGTGGGAGAGACAGACAGACGGAGGAATAGAAGGATGGACGAAGAAGGATTGGGAAGATGGACGAAGAAGGATTGGGAGGATGGACGAAGAGGGAATGGAAGGATGGACGAAGAAGGAATGGAAGGATGGACAAAGAAGGAATGGAAGGATGGAC